>NW_017309012.1:85146-99134 GCF_000935625.1 Nanorana parkeri
TGTGCGGGGGGGGGGGGGGATTGATGGCTACTAGAGGTACCTGGAACATGGGGGCCCTCAGGAGCAGGTCCGGTGTCTCTCCTATTGAAGATTCTGCCCCATCCCTATTCAACTCTGCTACAAAGGGATCCACACTGAGTTACCACAAGGGACCGGTGAGTCTGTGTCTGTCCTACCCGGGATGTCTAGGTCCCTGTACCCCCTCCCCCCAGCGTGAATATGTTAATAAAGTTCTTCAGCGTCATACTCCTGGCCTGGATATCAGTTCTGTGGGTCACTAGAAGAGGGCAGTTAATGCTTTTGGGGCAGCTGGTTGCTACAGTCCCTAGACAGGCTATTGGTGACCCGGGTCATCCTTATCCTTCGGGGGTGAGCGCTACACATTCATTCCAATGGTTGAGCTGCACTCATGGCCGCCTCTAGAATCCAGCTCATCAACGGGGTCTCTTCTGATACTGGAGACCAGGAGCTGCACTCAGGACGCGCTGACCAGTCTTGTTGGCACTTCTCATGTTAAGATGTCACCACCAGGTTCTCATCATACTGCACATGTGTACTCCATTCATTCCAATGGGTGAGCCATACTCATGGCAGCCTCTAGAGTCCAGCTCATCAACGGGGTCTTTTCTGAAGCTGCACTCAGGACCAGCCGACCCGTCTTCTTGCCCCCCTCCCATGATGAGACGTCTTCACCAGGTTTCTCTTTGTACTGCACATGCGCACCACCGCCCCATTCATTCCAATGGTTGAGCTGTACTCATGGCATCCTCTAATGGAGTCCAGCTCATTCACAGGGTCTCTTCTGATACTGGAGACCAGGAGCTGCACTCAGGACCCGCTGATGGTCTTGTTGGTCTTGTTGCCACCTCCCTTATTGAGATGTCACCACCGGGTACTCTTACTACTGCACATGTGTATTCTATTCATTCCTATGGGTGAGCCATACTCATGGCCGCCTCTGTATTCAAGCTCATCCACAGGGTCTCCTCTGGCAGTGGAGACTTGAGGGCACGCTCAGGACGCGCTGACCAGTCTTGTTGGCACTTCTCATGTTAAGATGTCACCACCAGGTTCTCATCATACTGCACATGTGTACTCCATTCATTCCAATGGGTGAGCTGTACTCATGGCCGCCTCTGGAGTCCAGCTCATCCGCGGGGTCCCTTCTAACAGTGGAGACCAGAAGCTGCACTCAGGACCAGCTGACCGGTCTCGTTGGCACCTCCCATGCTGAGACGTCATGATGTCACCACTGGAAGGACCCTGCGAGGACTCCTTGAATACCTTGTACGGGTACGGCCTATGATTGATACTTCTGGCAGCCAATGGGCAGCGTCCATGTCAGCAGGAAGTGACGAGGTCACTGCAGATGGGACCATCCCACACTACGGAGCAGATCGGTCTAGCAGCCGGGCTGAGGATCAGGTACGTATATTTGCTTTATCTCTGTCCCTAGACCAAAATGAACACTTAACCCTTGCACTACGGGGGGAGGGGAGAACTGACAACATGGTCACATGACCCTCCGGAGAACTGACAACATGGTCACATGACATTCCGGAAAACTGACACTTCATTCCTCCTCTCATCTCTAACAATGTCTTCACCCAAGGCAAACATCGGAGGGGAACGCGGCACTTGTGTCGGCGTCTCCGCGGCGGCGGACGCACGTTTTATGTTAAACTCTCTGATTTCCGTCATTCATGATTACATTAGAAATTCCTGAGGTGCCACCGAACAAACGCCGCACCGGGGAAACGATTTGTTGATAGATTAAAAAATGTAAAATTCTCCTTCCAGAAATTAGATGTTTTTTTCTGCAGCTGTGAGGAGGAAATAAAGCTGCTGATATTAGGACGCGGCGTCCCGCCTCGCGCTGTTTACGTCCTCGCCGCCGCCGGAATGTCAAGATTTTATATCAAAGCTGTTATTAAAGGGCCCCCCCGAGGATGCGTTAGATCAACCGCCATCCTTACGGCTTGTTTCAAGAGGAGGAACGCGTCAGCTGTGCACTATATACATCGTACAATATCTGGGTGTGGCCAAGTGGAAGTGGGTGTGGCTAGGTACTGTGATTGAATGACACTCCCTTTTATTAAATTAACACCAACCCAATCATTAACAGATTATAATAACCACACCCCAATCATTAACAGATTATAATAACCCCACCCCAATTATTAACAGATTATAATAACCACACCCCAATCATTAACAGATTATAATAACCACACCCCAATCATTAACAGATTATAATAACCACACCCCAATCATTAACAGATTGTAATTGTGTGTTATGCGTTTAGATGAAGCACGCAGATACTGAGGAATGCTGAATGAGGTTTTACTTGCTTAGGAGAACATGACATCAGAATGCAGAGAGAGCGTCCTGTGTGTATCATAGAGAAGCATGAACATAGAGAGACTGGCATTGCACTACAGCGCCACCTACAGCTCAAAAGACATAACATAAGCTGTTGTATTTGTAGTCCTCTATAGCTGGTGGTATTATTCTGCATTGCTGTATAATGTATTGCTGGGATTTGTAGTCCTCTATAGCTGGTGGTATTATTCTGCATTGCTGTATAATGTATTGCTGGGATTTGTAGTCCTCTATAGCTGATGGTAGTATTCTGCATTGCTGTATAATGTATTACTGGGATTTGTAGTCCTCTATATACACTAGAAAACAAGGTATCGGTAATTGGTATCGGTGAGTACTGGAGGAGAAGTATCGGTCCTCGGTCTGGAAGAAGTGGTGCATCCCTATCCTCACATCCCTACACTCCGTCACCCGAAGCTTGGACAGGTACAGGAGCTGTTTTTGGAAGCCGTGTCGTGCAGTTTTGGCTCCATAGACATCAAATTTGGCTCACATGAGGAATATGATTGGAGGTTTGAGATTGGCAGCAGGAAGGGTCAACTCGCATTTGAATGCACTATGGGGTTGATTTATAATGCTTCTGCCCAGCCGTACACTGGGGGAATGCCATTCGCAGAGACATTCCCACCACTAGATGGAGCCAGGGAGCCTTCTCTATGTCTTCATCAGCCTCCCTGCCAGTCCAAGGTGCCAGTAAAAGGTCAGTCTGGTATCTATACATATATAAGGGGGATTCCCATGCTCGTTGGCTCCATCCAGTGGTGGGAATGTTGTGTGAACGGCATTCACCCAGCGTATGGCTGGGTGAAGGTTTTATGACTCAGCCCCTATGTAACCTTGCTTGTCTTTGGTTGACGCAGTGCTGCATTGCATGCGCAGGGAGTAGACAGGGACACTTGTAGGCAGATTCAGAGTTCAGGCTCAGTTCAGGCGTCTATGAAAAACCAAAAAACTTACATAGTTACATAGTATTTGAGGTTGAATAAAGACATTAATCCATCAAGTCCAACCTATTAGGATCTCATTCTAGGAGTACACGTACCCCTGTATATTACCTGTACCCCTGTATGTTACCTGTACCCCTGTATATTACCTGTACCCCTGTATATTACCTGTACCCCTGTATATTATTTTTCTGCGCGTAGAGGAAATGAAAATTGATAAAGATTCATTTTGTAGCCACGGAAATCCTTCACGTTGCGATGCGTCTGAAATAACCACAACGCAGGGCGCAATTAAAGGGATCGCATCGTTATTTCACTTTATTTATCAGATAGACGTATGAAGGTGATCGGCTTGAGGTGAACAATTATCATTTTCTATCATTATAAAATATAATGACCAGGGCTTGAAAGATTTTAGGGCTTCTCCCAGGGGCGTAACTAGAAATCACAGGGCCCCGTAGCAAAATTTTTTATGGGGCCACGTGATTTCTAGTTATGCCCCTTGCAGAGCCCACTCGAGATCCCACCTGAGGGTGACCCTGCAGAGCCCACCATAGAGTCTCTATGGTGGGTTCTGCAGGGTCACCCTCAGGTAGGCTGGTCGCACTCCTTACCTGTCCGCCTCCTCTTCCTGCACGATCGCTGATGGGCCCCGCCTCCTCCTCCACCGCCAGGCCCACCTCCTTCTCCATCACCGGGCCCCCCGCCTCCTCCTCTGCTGCCGACCACGGGGCCCCGCCTGCTCGTCGACAGAACACCGGGTCCGGCCTGCTCCACCGCCGCTGCTGGCTCTCATGAACTCCACAGCGGCCTTGAGAAGAACTCGCCGCTGCACAGAGCCGGTCAGTGATCTGAACAGCGGCGCATTTTTCTCACAGCCGCCAGTGAAAGCCACCAGCACGAGATGCCAGAGCGACCCAAGCGGCCCGCACCTGTGCACAGCACTTATGGGAAGGGTGATGAGCTAAGGTTCAGGGCTCCACCTGGGAGACAGGAAAAACTCCGCCCAGGAGGCAGAGTGGAGTCCAGTGCAGAAGGGTGCCCCCCCCCACCCCCCCCAGTGTGCAGGTTAGCACAAGACTGAGGCTGTCTAGAGGAACAGACGGTGGCCTGAGGCCAGAGCAGCGGTGCTGCAAATGCTAAGCCAGGAGGCTGGATGGGCATGTACCAAGAGATGCTAAAGATTTGCTAATTGCTTTGTTTTTGTGAACTTTCATTTAATAAAAGTTGGACATGAGGACGCCTTAAATGAAGATTTCAGCGAGTGGATGCGTCCTTAATGCGCTGCTGTTTGGAGCGAATTCTCACAGAGGCTATTCCCCAGGATGCCAAAAGGCAGCCGACAGGCCCGGATTTCCCACAAGGCCACCGAGGCCCGGCCTCGGGGCGGCAGCGGTGACCTTGTGGGGAAGTTGCGGGCGCCGGTGTAAGGTATCCGGCGGCCGCACACTACGGTCCGTCACTGTCACTGACACAGCTCAGCAGCGGTGTTTCCCCCTCACAGCCGCTACGGAACCGCTAGGGGCCGAACGGCAGTGCGTGAATAGCCAAATGCCGCCGAGCCGTGTTCGGCTATTCTGCTCGGTACCTCCGAGGCAATTTCTACTTTACTAAACAATGAAAATCAACATAAATTGCACAGGGGGGTCACATGAACAGTCAGGAAAACAGGGATAGAACATATGAAAACAATTCTACCGCAGTTCTACTAATGGCCACTAGATGGCAGCAGCGTGCTCTGAGTTCAGTTTACTGAGAGAAAAGGGAGATACAGAATCTCGCGTGTCCAGGAATAGGAAGCGTACATTCAACAAACTGTGAGCCGAATGGATCTCCCGCTGGCACAGACTTCACACTGGCACTGCCGCTGCTGGCTTCGGTCAGGAGGTTCTGGTGGCTGTAGATAGGGCCACCCGACTACATGGGCAGCTTCTCTAAATGGACTGTAACAGAGTCCTCTCCAGTGACTGGGGCTTGGGCAGATGCTTTGTGCTCTTGTGCTCACTGCTGGTGGTCCGCACACCGGACTTAACAGGGGAGGACCCAGCACCTGGGGGCAGCTCACTTGCCCAGTCACTGCTGTCCCATCAGGCGCGGTCTCTCTGAGGACAGGAAGCCGGGAGGAGCTGCCATTTATATCCTCTGGGGGATGCTGGGAGCTCAGGGGATGCTGGGAGGTTAATTTAAAGCGACCTGCACCTAAATATGAATAAAGGTGAACTCCGCCACAGAAGATATTAGCTTTACGGCAGTATACAGATTTGGGCTGCTGGTGTCCATCAAAAACCAAAAAGGTTTTTGGCTTGAGATTTACCTTAAGGGGACTTGTTACCCCGTGTAGACCGGTCACACTCAGTGACTTCTGTGTAGACCTCATGTCTGTCACATGCCAGGCTGGCCCTCCATGTCTCCTGCAGATGGTGCAGGCTTACGTGGCAACAAGAAAGCCAAAGGAAGTCCCCTCTCAGAGCAATGTGGTCAAGGCGGAACCCCAATCTCACCCTGCTGGAGACAGCCGCTAGGGAGTATGAACTTGAAGGCAGATGAAGAGTCGAGGACAGGCCAGAGGTGAAGCAGGGTCATAACCAGGACGTCAGCCAATCGGGGAGCGGGAATTGGGAGCAGGGATACAAAGAGCAGGGTTCCACACACCCAATGCAGGAACAAGGTCCTGGAAGCAGAACCTGCAGCATATCCAGAGTGGACACTTGGGTTCAGGAACACTGGGACTTAGGGAAATTGGGCAAATGGGAAGTTCTAAGTAGGTAGCAGTATGTTAGGGAGGGAGCGAAGTCCCCCTGTTTGCTGGAGTGGAACCCCAATAGCAGGGAGCAATACCAGAAGCAGAGTCCAGGCTGAGGTACAAGATAGGAGAATCCAAAATGCGTTGTCAAGAGTACAGTCCGGGTCGAGGCGGGCAGCGAGTATCCTAAACGGTGAGGCAAGCCAAGAGTCGATAACCAGGAGATCCAAATAGCATGGAAGGGAGGCAGGAAACAGGAAATGAGGCGTCGTAGCTACTTTGGGAACAGCAGAATAACTCGGCAACAAGTCTTGGTTCTGGCTGGAATTTAAACCCAGCAGGGGCCAGCGACGCCCCCGTTGTCTGGGTAACAAGGAAGCCACAGGTCCCTGCGAACCAACCGGATGGCTGGGACTGGAGGAGTGCTGGCAAGGCCCTCCCCGGCAATGACCAGCACCCGAAGCGACTAAGAAGCCACGGCAGTGCCGCAGGTCACGCTCGCATGTCATGCATGCGCTCATGTGCACACCTGCAGCCCGCCGCCGGGCACCAATTCACCCCAAGTAGGACCTACGATCTCCGTCGGACCCGCCGGACCCCAGGTAAGAGGGCACACCGAGTCCCACGACACAGTGACTAAAACCACTAAATGGTGGACGCCTGCGGAAGATATTAAACACAGGAAGTTCCAGTTGAAGCCTCGGGATTTGATTGAGTGACAACAGGAGATGTGACTATTCTGACTCCGATTGTTGTGATAGCGATATATCCCTTGTGAGACCTCTATGCCTGGCCTGTATAAGCAGATTCAATCACTGTGGACATTCATCGTCAGATAGCTGAACTCACCAATACCGTTTCATCCAGAGAGGTTGCTTTATTCTGCACATCAGACAACAGGATACAGCAGATGGATGGTTTTCAGTATTATTGCGGTCAAAAAATGATGCCTTTTCTAGCGTACTATGTAGAGCACATGTGTCCTAGTTACATGTGGCCTGTTAGCTGTGGCCGTGACACAGGAAGTACTGCACTCAGGAAGAAGGGTGGGGCTTGCATAAAGAGGAACTGTGTCATCGTCCTCAGGGATATCAAGGAAGAAACATAGATAAATACATACACTACCACAAAAGGCCACTAGATGGCAACATAGGAACTAAATATAGAATGACTATATAAATTCTCATCTACTAATAATGCTAATAACATATTCTATGCCCCATAGGGGCGGCACAGTGACAATATCCACCAGCATAGGGTGCCAACCTCAAGAGCTTCCCCCATCAATAACCCGAGCTGCTCAATGCGAACCTAACAAGGGCTACCGAGATATTTCCTCCAATAACAACACAGCTCAGGTGGGTGAGGAACTCCCGTTACCATAACCCCGTGCCATCAAGTCAGCCACCATGCTATGCTACCACCCACGCAGTACACACGCCGTCACTGCATACCGTATGCACAGACATGTCCTCGGGTTACTCTCATTTCTTCAGACGGGAATATGAGGGCCTTCTAAATATTGTATAGGGCGGTATCCGGAATGCCGGTCATGTATGGAAGCGCGACACCTGCAATCAGCGGAAGGCGAGCGTTTGGCATAACTAATCAGACAACGATATGCGGATATGCAAATACCCATTTACATAATAACGATGTTCCGCTCTGCCGTTTCCTGCGTTGCGATCTCAGCCGACGAGGACAAAAGTGTCACCATGCATCAGACACAAAGTAAACTTCGGGCGGCGAGGTGCGCCAAACTTCCTTTCACGAACGATTCGCCGGAAGTGTCGCGATTCTGATGGGAGGACGAGGTGTCATAATACTTTTCATGCGACACCTCGGAGCTCACAGACCCGAATGGCATTATGGGAGTTTCCCCGATTTGCTATGTAGTATTTGACAGCTGAGAATGTCAAATGGGCGGAGCGAGCCCTGTGATGTCACGGCTCGCTCCGCCCCTCTGTTTACTTTCGGGCCTGGAATGTCATTTTGCGGCGAGTTTTTGTCGGGTTTGGGCGGGTCGTCGTGCGGTGGGACTACTCCCTGGGTCAGCGCTTGTTCCATTGGACAGTCCTCTTATGATGGGCCTCATTTTCATTCCACCCATCATGTCTGAACACAGTTTACTTTTATTGTGAATGTCGTGCTTCATCCGGAGTTTCTGACTTTCTGTGCTGATCCTGTGACTGCGATCTGAAGATACTGATCCAGATTCGGAGTGTGCAGGTTCTGGAGAGCTCGGAGCCAAGCCATGAACCTGAAGATACTGATCCGGATGTAGAGTCATGGCTGTGGTATGCAGGTTCTGGAGAGCTCGGAGCCAAGCCATAAACCTGAAGATACTGATCCGGATGTAGAGTCATGGCTGTGGTATGCAGGTTCTGGAGAGCTCGGAGCCAAGCCATAAACCTGAAGATACTGATCCGGATGTAGAGTCATGGCTGTGGTATGCAGGTTCTGGAGAGCTCGGAGCCAAGCCATAAACCTGAAGATACTGATCCGGATGTAGAGTCATGGCTGTGGTATGCAGGTTCTGGAGAGCTCGGAGCCAAGCCATAAACCTGAAGATACTGATCCGGATGTAGAGTCATGGCTGTGGTATGCAGGTTCTGGAGAGCTCGGAGCCAAGCCATAAACCTGAAGATACTGATCCGGATGTAGAGTCATGGCTGTGGTATGCAGGTTCTGGAGAGCTCGGAGCCAAGCCATAAACCTGAAGATACTGATCCGGATGTAGAGTCATGGCTGTGGTATGCAGGTTCTGGAGAGCTCGGAGCCAAGCCATAAACCTGAAGATACTGATCCGGATGTAGAGTCATGGCTGTGGTATGCAGGTTCTGGAGAGCTCGGAGCCAAGCCATAAACCTGAAGATACTGATCCGGATGTAGAGTCATGGCTGTGGTATGCAGGTTCTGGAGAGCTCGGAGCCAAGCCATAAACCTGAAGATACTGATCCGGATGTAGAGTCATGGCTGTGGTATGCAGGTTCTGGAGAGCTCGGAGCCAAGCCATAAACCTGAAGATACTGATCCGGATGTAGAGTCATGGCTGTGGTATGCAGGTTCTGGAGAGCTCGGAGCCAAGCCATAAACCTGAAGATACTGATCCGGATGTAGAGTCATGGCTGTGGTATGCAGGTTCTGGAGAGCTCGGAGCCAAGCCATAAACCTGAAGATACTGATCCGGATGTAGAGTCATGGCTGTGGTATGCAGGTTCTGGAGAGCTCGGAGCCAAGCCATAAACCTGAAGATACTGATCCGGATGTAGAGTCATGGCTGTGGTATGCAGGTTCTGGAGAGCTCGGAGCCAAGCCATAAACCTGAAGATACTGATCCGGATGTAGAGTCATGGCTGTGGTATGCAGGTTCTGGAGAGCTCGGAGCCAAGCCATAAACCTGAAGATACTGATCCGGATGTAGAGTCATGGCTGTGGTATGCAGGTTCTGGAGAGCTCGGAGCCAAGCCATAAACCTGAAGATACTGATCCGGATGTAGAGTCATGGCTGTGGTATGCAGGTTCTGGAGAGCTCGGAGCCAAGCCATAAACCTGAAGATACTGATCCGGATGTAGAGTCATGGCTGTGGTATGCAGGTTCTGGAGAGCTCGGAGCCAAGCCATAAACCTGAAGATACTGATCCGGATGTAGAGTCATGGCTGTGGTATGCAGGTTCTGGAGAGCTCGGAGCCAAGCCATAAACCTGAAGATACTGATCCGGATGTAGAGTCATGGCTGTGGTATGCAGGTTCTGGAGAGCTCGGAGCCAAGCCATAAACCTGAAGATACTGATCCGGATGTAGAGTCATGGCTGTGGTATGCAGGTTCTGGAGAGCTCGGAGCCAAGCCATAAACCTGAAGATACTGATCCGGATGTAGAGTCATGGCTGTGGTATGCAGGTTCTGGAGAGCTCGGAGCCAAGCCATAAACCTGAAGATACTGATCCGGATGTAGAGTCATGGCTGTGGTATGCAGGTTCTGGAGAGCTCGGAGCCAAGCCATAAACCTGAAGATACTGATCCGGATGTAGAGTCATGGCTGTGGTATGCAGGTTCTGGAGAGCTCGGAGCCAAGCCATAAACCTGAAGATACTGATCCGGATGTAGAGTCATGGCTGTGGTATGCAGGTTCTGGAGAGCTCGGAGCCAAGCCATAAACCTGAAGATACTGATCCGGATGTAGAGTCATGGCTGTGGTATGCAGGTTCTGGAGAGCTCGGAGCCAAGCCATAAACCTGAAGATACTGATCCGGATGTAGAGTCATGGCTGTGGTATGCAGGTTCTGGAGAGCTCGGAGCCAAGCCATAAACCTGAAGATACTGATCCGGATGTAGAGTCATGGCTGTGGTATGCAGGTTCTGGAGAGCTCGGAGCCAAGCCATAAACCTGAAGATACTGATCCGGATGTAGAGTCATGGCTGTGGTATGCAGGTTCTGGAGAGCTCGGAGCCAAGCCATAAACCTGAAGATACTGATCCGGATGTAGAGTCATGGCTGTGGTATGCAGGTTCTGGAGAGCTCGGAGCCAAGCCATAAACCTGAAGATACTGATCCGGATGTAGAGTCATGGCTGTGGTATGCAGGTTCTGGAGAGCTCGGAGCCAAGCCATAAACCTGAAGATACTGATCCGGATGTAGAGTCATGGCTGTGGTATGCAGGTTCTGGAGAGCTCGGAGCCAAGCCATAAACCTGAAGATACTGATCCGGATGTAGAGTCATGGCTGTGGTATGCAGGTTCTGGAGAGCTCGGAGCCAAGCCATAAACCTGAAGATACTGATCCGGATGTAGAGTCATGGCTGTGGTATGCAGGTTCTGGAGAGCTCGGAGCCAAGCCATAAACCTGAAGATACTGATCCGGATGTAGAGTCATGGCTGTGGTATGCAGGTTCTGGAGAGCTCGGAGCCAAGCCATAAACCTGAAGATACTGATCCGGATGTAGAGTCATGGCTGTGGTATGCAGGTTCTGGAGAGCTCGGAGCCAAGCCATAAACCTGAAGATACTGATCCGGATGTAGAGTCATGGCTGTGGTATGCAGGTTCTGGAGAGCTCGGAGCCAAGCCATAAACCTGAAGATACTGATCCGGATGTAGAGTCATGGCTGTGGTATGCAGGTTCTGGAGAGCTCGGAGCCAAGCCATAAACCTGAAGATACTGATCCGGATGTAGAGTCATGGCTGTGGTATGCAGGTTCTGGAGAGCTCGGAGCCAAGCCATAAACCTGAAGATACTGATCCGGATGTAGAGTCATGGCTGTGGTATGCAGGTTCTGGAGAGCTCGGAGCCAAGCCATAAACCTGAAGATACTGATCCGGATGTAGAGTCATGGCTGTGGTATGCAGGTTCTGGAGAGCTCGGAGCCAAGCCATAAACCTGAAGATACTGATCCGGATGTAGAGTCATGGCTGTGGTATGCAGGTTCTGGAGAGCTCGGAGCCAAGCCATAAACCTGAAGATACTGATCCGGATGTAGAGTCATGGCTGTGGTATGCAGGTTCTGGAGAGCTCGGAGCCAAGCCATAAACCTGAAGATACTGATCCGGATGTAGAGTCATGGCTGTGGTATGCAGGTTCTGGAGAGCTCGGAGCCAAGCCATAAACCTGAAGATACTGATCCGGATGTAGAGTCATGGCTGTGGTATGCAGGTTCTGGAGAGCTCGGAGCCAAGCCATAAACCTGAAGATACTGATCCGGATGTAGAGTCATGGCTGTGGTATGCAGGTTCTGGAGAGCTCGGAGCCAAGCCATAAACCTGAAGATACTGATCCGGATGTAGAGTCATGGCTGTGGTATGCAGGTTCTGGAGAGCTCGGAGCCAAGCCATGAACCTGAAGATCAGAGAAGATGATTCTACACCAGAGAAGAGCGCGCGGCTCCCTTCAGTCCGGACAATCTTTTGTCACTAAATCGAGTTTCTTTAGATTTTCCCTTTTATTAGATTTTCGCTGACCCATAATTCTGATTACAGGAGGTCCGTTCCTCTCCCTCTGCCAGGTAACAGAAATCAATATCCAGAACCGGTTTAATCACCGCACTGATGAGATAATTGCCGAGTCTCTGTTATTGGGTGTCAGGAAAATTCTGCGCATCTCCGGAGTGACGGGACGCCATCTGACCGCTCTACTGGACTGAAACCTTCCACACAAAGTATACGCTCCTCTTCCCCCGGTCCGTCCGCTCCTCTTCCCCCGGTCCGTCAGCTCCTCCCCCCCCTGTCCATAAAAAACGGCGTCTCAGTATACCGCGAGCTGTAGCTCCCTATATACTGAGCTTAGGGTGACGAGAGGACGCTAGTTTGTGTCCTCCCATTACCCTAAGGAGAACTATGGGGAAAACGCTTACCTCATAGTTCTCCTTTAAAATACAAAATAAAATAAAAAAAATTACATTAAAAAGGATAAAAAAATTCCAAAAAGTTAGATAAATAAAAATTAAAAATGCAAAAAAATAAATAAAGTTTATAAAATAAAACAAACGTGACCCTTCCCTGTGCTATTCAAAACTGACCCAGGCGGCCGCTAGAGGCGGGGCCGGTGACGGAGGAGGAGGTGGGCCCGGCGACTGTGGAGGAGGCGGGACCCGGGGTCAGCAACAGAGAA
The DNA here is from genome assembly GCF_000935625.1 of Nanorana parkeri. Classification (NCBI taxonomy): domain Eukaryota; kingdom Metazoa; phylum Chordata; class Amphibia; order Anura; family Dicroglossidae; genus Nanorana; species Nanorana parkeri. Next base: position 97,820 of record NW_017309012.1, read on the forward strand.
GGAGGCGGGGCCGGTGACGGAGGAGGAGGTGGGCCCGGCGACTGTGGAGGAGGCGGGACCCGGGGTCAGCAACAGAGAAGGAGGCGGGGCCGGTGACGGAGGAAGAGGAGGCGGACAGGTAAGGAGTGTGACCAGTCCACCTGAGGGTGACCCTGCAGAGCCCACCATAGAGAGTCTATGGGGTCACCCTCAGGTGGGCTGTGTGGGATCTCAGGTGGGCTCTTCAAGGGGTGTAACTAGAAATCACAGGGCCCCCATACATAATTTTGCTATGGGGCCCTGTGATTTCTAGTTACGCCCCTGCCAGTCAGTAACCCGATCCCCCCGTCCTCTTCTCCGATGTAGAAGGAGGTCATGTCTGGTCTGGGATTGTGGGGTCAGCGTGTCCTAATTCCTCGCGGTCGTCATGGCTGCGATTTTTATGTTCCGTATGTTATAAATCTTTTCTAAATGAAATAAAAACACAGATGTCACAGAGGGGCCCCAGGAGATAAAACCGGCTCCCGTCTTTGAACATCGACGGCATGTGTTTAAAATAAGCGCGGACGCAGGTATCACGGGGACGCGACGCAGGCGCCCTGGAAAATTAGCTGAATGCAGCAACATCTGTGGCGGAATGTTCCGTCTCTGAGGCTTTCATCCCTCCATGGGGCCCCCCCCCGGAGCCACATGGCGCTCTCAAAGACAATCTGCTTATTGTCAGGACACGTTTAGCTCAAAAGGCACCAAAAAGAAGACCCATCACCGGCGGGAACGCCTGACACGCGAGGAATGCAAATACGACGACGCGGGGGAAACACGGAAATGTTTGACGCCGAGCTCCAGGCGGGTGTGAAAGACGCATATTGATGCAGCAATGCGTTACCAGCAAGAACCTGAATGTGACCCCCGTATCAGCCTCGGTACAGCAGAGCTCAGACAGGAGGAGGAAAAAGCAACACAAGCGGACAATCGGCTGTACTGCAGTGCTCATGTGCATTCTGATAGCAGGAGGGAGCAGAGAGAGGAGCTCATCCACCTGTTGCTTCTCCTTTCGCTGTCCAATCACAGGCTGGGGGGAGGGACAAGACCTGTCAGTGTTACTGAACTGCAACAGAGAAATATCAGGTCTCCTCCCCCCACCAGACAAGGCTGGGCTGTGTAAATCTGGAGACTGGATGTACTGAAATACAACTCCTTTGGCAGGTAGAATAGTTCACTGTGCACATATATGTATATACTGTATACTGTGTGCAGGGGTGGCGGGAAGTCATCTTTGATACATTGCCCCTCCCCCCCCCCCCGGCCCCCAAAAAAGAAGAAAGGGGCGGCGGCG
>NW_017309012.1:99423-99876 GCF_000935625.1 Nanorana parkeri
AATAGGAGGTAAAGTGTGCGTCGGGGACGTATTCTCCAAATACAGAAAAGAAGTCCCCCGCACTCCAAGGGCCACGGTGTAGAACGACTTTAACCTCCTCCCGGCCAGCCGGTGTACGAGAACGGCCGGCTGGGAGCTTCCTGCATGTGTGTGTATGTATGTGATTGTGCATGTGTGTGTATGTGATTGTGCATGTGTGTGTATGTATGTGATTGTGCATGTGTGTGTATGTATGTGATTGTGCATGTGTGTATGTATGTGATTGTGCATGTGTGTGTACACGAGTCCCCAGGCCAGGATTCCCCACAAGGCCAGACATCGGGGCGCCAGCGATGTTGAATCCCCTGACGCCCGGGACATACAGTTCCGGGCGCCGGGCAGTAAGTTATTTTCTACATGTAGCCCGGCTTTTGGAAAGCAGAACTAAATGTAGTGTGAAGCCGCTTGTTCGTT
>NW_017309012.1:99924-102967 GCF_000935625.1 Nanorana parkeri
GCTCCGTGTAGACAGTGAGAGGAGAGAGCTGCGCCGTGCCGTGCCGCGCTCTTCCTCTCTCACCTGTCACAGGAGTTCCAGCGCAGCGCTGCGCTAGAACTCCTATATTGGAGGTAACAGGGGTCAATAAAGAGAACCTGTCACCTCCAATTGCTATCACACAGGGGACTTGTTAGCTCCTGTGTGATAGCAATAAAGTTCAGCAAAAAAGGAAACGATAAGATAAATAAAAATAAAAGAAAGGTGATAATAAAAGGTTGGGGGGGTGGGGCATTGTGGAACCTGGCCTTGGGGCAGCAGGGAGAGTAAATCCGGCCCTGCCCGCCCCCCTGTATGTTGGTGTCACGTGTGAATTCTGTCCAGTGTTGGAGGGGTTAATGATAAGGTAGCGTGGTCTGATCATGTGACACATCCGCGATATACAAATTGTATCAATAATCTCATCACAGGGTATTGTTCTCTAATCGATATAATGTAACATTATCTCTCCCGTGTTCTCAGAGTGACAGGTGACGGAATATTCCGGAACTCCCCCCGGAATTGGCGCCGTCGCTCTCAGTCGCCCGTTCTCTCCTCGCGCGGATCATTCGCTGGAAGAAATCCTTTCTCAGATTTGTTGGAGGAAAAACATGTCAGAAATCCTTAAACAATGATAAATGTCCCCGATCCTCCACCCCTCCTCCGTCCTCCGGAGCTGAGTGATGGTGATTTATGGGGACGATGATTCCTCCTGAAGTTCGGAGCTTCGCGCAGAATGAAGAAAGGCCGCCGCCGCCGTCGTCTCCCGCCGAGCGCTTCCGATCCTCCGCCGACCTTCACCTGACAGATTCCGGAATGATCCGACCACTGACGTCCGAAATACAACCCTATCCCAACAATCCGCAGCGGAATCTGGAGAGTCCCGGGTCACACGCCAACGCGTTTCGGAGAGGTTCCAAACTCCGCCTTCATCGGGGGCCGAGATCACATGACGCGGCGCAAGATGAGGAACGCAGCGTGACCTCAGGAGGAGGAGAAATAAAGGTCACATTATAAATATATTTATTGTCTTGTGTTATACAAATACGCTGTGCGCAGCTCTGGAACGTTCTATGAATGAGAATAGAAATAATGACTGTAACCAATCAGCAACAAATAAGGAAAAAATCTAATCAATGAAAATATTATTAGTAAAATTAATTATAAAATGACATCAAAAACACATAATCAATCAATAATATACAAATATGCCAATCCATCAATATCTATAATATTATTACACAGTCAAATAATAATAATATTAATAATAATCATAATCATAATGATATTGTAATAATAATAATATTGTAATAATAATAATAATAATAATAAACATAATGTAATAATAATAATATTGTAATAATAAAGATGTGGCCCCCATCACCTTCTGTGATGTGGCTACTAGGCATTCAGTGATGGCCGGGGCTGTAGTCAGCCATGCTGGATTATATTTGGCAGTTATCAGGTTAATTCCCGGTGTCTGTCATTGCCTGTACCCCCCCCTGGGCGGAGTTAGACTCTGTCATATTGTGGGACAGCCAATGAGAGGCACTGTAGTGTATGTACAGCACAGCAGCCAATCACTGAGCTTCTCTCAGCCAGTGGTGCATGCTGGGATAGGGAACATATACTGGTGGGATTTGCCATGTGCTCAGACTAGCCGGGACCAGCCATGGAGTAGTGCTGAGTGCTGTCCAACCTGACCCCCCAGGCTAGGCCTGAGGCCTGGAGGTGGGCATAGGCTGGAGTGTGGGAAGAGGTTCCCTGGGGCCCCCAGTATGGAGGAGGTCTGCGCTGTTATTAGAGGAGGAGATCCGGGGAAGCTGATGTCTGCTGGTGGTGCCGGAAACATGGAGGACCACTGGAGCATGGCCGGTGTCTCTCCTGCTGAGGATCTGTACTCCTCACCTGCTCATCTGTCACTCCAATCACTATCCGCTGTACCACAAGTGGATCTACACTGAGATGCTGGAGAGGTCTGGAGTCCGTGTCTGTTACACCCGCGATGTCTGGGACCCCCATACCCTCTCTCTCCAGTGTGAGGATGGTAATAATAGTTATTCAGCATTGTACCACTGGACCAGGGGCATAACTAGAAATCACAGGGCCCAATGGCAAAATTTTGAAGGGGGCCCTGTGATTCCTACTTACACCCCTTGCAGAGCCCACCTGAGATCCCACACAGCCCACCTGAGGTGTGACCCTGCAAAACCCATCGTAGAATCTCTATGGTGGGCTCTGCAGGGTCACCCTCTGTTGGGCTGGTCAGACTCCTTACCTGCCTGCCTCTTCTTCCTCCACATTCGCTGATGGGCTCCTCCATCACCGTGCCCACCTCATCCTCTGTCACCGGACGCTGCCTCCTCCTCCATCACCGGGCCCCGCCTCCTCCTCTGCTGCCGACCCCGGGCCCTGCCTTCTCCTCCTCCACTGCAGGGTGACCCTGCAGAGCCCACCATACACTCTCTATAGTGGGCTGTGCAGGGTCACCCTCAGGTGGGCTGGTCACACTCCTTACCTGTCCGTCTCTTCTTCTTCCGTCTTCCCTCCTCCGGCACCGGGCCCCGCCTCCTCTGCTGCCGACCCCTGGCCCCGCCTCCTCCGCTGCCAGGTCCAGCCTACTCCACCGCCGCTGCTGGCTCTCACTGACTATGCAGCGGCTGTGGAGAGGAACACGCTGCAGCATAGATCACTGTCAGTATCTGAACGGCGGCACGTACCTCTTCACAGCCGCCAGTGACTGCCAGCAGCATGAGATGCCACAGCGACCCAGGAGGCCTGCGCGGCATAAGGGATGTCCTGGCCGGGCCCCCCTGTGCCCCGGGGCCCCATAGCGGCCGCCTGGGTCGCTATGGTGATTGTTACACCACTGTACTGGAGTGACATCAGCTTTGTGGGCACTATAAGAGGGCGGGTAATGCTAGTGGGGGAGCTGAAGATCATACCCATAGACAACTAGTGGTGATGACCCGGGGTTATTCCAGCGGCTCCTTCGGGGGGTGAGCGCTACACAACATCTCCCGTA
>NW_017309012.1:103058-104021 GCF_000935625.1 Nanorana parkeri
ACCAATTTTCGTGTCTTGAAAACTCCCCGCGATCATTAAGCGGGATCCCCCGCCGCGCCATCGGATTAATAATTGATCCATCGGCGGAGTGATTGAACCGCGCCGTGCTAAGCCGTGCCTGGAAAGGGAAGCGGCTCACGATGACTTTTTGATTCTCGACAAGAAGCCGCATTCCCGGGATCAAAGCCTTCCCGCCATCCGGCTCGGCTTGTACAAAATGAAGCTTTCTGCCAACGCTCCGCGCGAGGACCGGCGGCGCTTTTGTACTTCTTTTAAGCTCGTTGAAAGAAAATCGCATCAGCGGCGACGCTCGGGGGGGGTCCCGGGGTCTGGTGCCGAGTAAACGCTCATCAAACATTTAAAGACTTCTTGAGATCTCCGACTGCCTCCTGAAATCCGAGTAAATCATCATTAGCTAAAACGAGGTCAGGTCGGATCTCGCGGGGGCGAGGAGGAGATCATCCCGAAAAATCAAACCTTCCTCCTTCACCTACTTTATACATTTCACAAAGAGAAACTTTCCTCGTCTTCCTAAAATAACGCGATTGGGGACTCCGGCCCGGACCACCCGTATGGGAAAATCAGGCCTACCTGTCCCCAGATGACCAGAAGAGAGAGTGAGGGGATACAAAATGTGATGGTTGTCACCAGAACAGGTCCAGAGGGGACACCTTCCAGAAGGGGGGGGGGATTTTACCTCACTTCCTGTTATATCCCTGGGGGACAGGAAGTGCAGGGAAATCTTATTGATGGGAATATAGGCAACAAGGGTATTAATACGTACACATTCTATCCAAACCTTTATAAAAACCCATCATCATGTCTGCAGATATACTCGTGGCCCCCAAATCGCCTTCTGTGATTTGGCTCCTGGGCATTTGGTGGTGGCCGGGGGCTGTGGACAACCTGGCTGGATTTGTGGTGGCAATTGTGTGGTTGGTCCCGGGGGTCTGGCCTTGCCTG
>NW_017309012.1:104055-104502 GCF_000935625.1 Nanorana parkeri
GGTAGACACTGTGGTGTGTGTGCAGTGCGGCAGCCAGGCGCTGGACTTCTGTCGGCCAGTGGTGCATGCTGAGATGAACATATACTGGTGGGAGCTGCCATGTGCTCAGACTAGCCGGGACCAGCCATGGGTTGGGGCTGGGTGCTGTTCAGCCTTCTCCCCCCAGGCTAGGCCTGAGGCCCTGGGGGTGGGCATGGGCAGTATGAGGGAAAAGGTTTCCCTGAGGAGGCCTGGGATGCTCTTAGAGGAAGAGAACCGGGACCAGTGCTGGCTCTTGAGGTATCCTGGAACTAAGAGGACTTCAGGAACATGGTCGGTGTCTTTCCTGTTTGAGGATCTGCATCCATCCTGCATGTCCGCTACATCGGTTGCTGTCCGCGCCTCCCAAATGGATCTACACTGATCTACCTACAAGGTCTGGAGCTCCTGATGGTTACCCCTGGACAC
>NW_017309012.1:104560-108017 GCF_000935625.1 Nanorana parkeri
TGAAGATCTTGGTGATGGACGCCGGCAGAGAGAGGAGGGGACAGTCACCTGGAGGGATAAGGTATGCCGCCGGGTCCCCTCCTCCTCTCTCCTGACACTGTCGGGCGTTCGGTCCATGACCCCCGATGTGTTGGTCATGAAGAACCTCTGCCTCTCCCTTTAGGCCTCCCAGGCATAGATGACAACAGGGGATTCCCTAATTTTGTTTAGACATGTGCACTGCCAAAAAAATTTGTTTAGTTTCGTTTCAAATTCGGATTTGTGTTATTTCGTTTTTCGGGATTCGGGTGTGAAAGTCAATTCGGAATTCGGATTCGGACGAAATTCGTTAGCGGTAGTTCGTTCGCACGTTCGTTTCGTTTTAGTCTCTTATTCGTTTCGTTCGTTTGCAGCAAAGTGACATTTGAGGGGGAAATTTTTTTTCTCCAACGAACGAAACGAATAAGAAACGAAAACGAAACCAACGAGTGTCACCAACACGTTCACGCTCCCAGATGACTCACGCTGCAATCTGGGGTTCACCTGAAAATATGACAGCACAGGTCGCCCCCCCTCCTCACTTCTCCTAATCTCTCATCTTCCCCCCAAAACTCCAATGTATAAAGTCATAGAACAATATTACTCCATAATGGGGGAGGGGAAAGCCAGATGGAGGATGTATAATTCATAATGAGCTCCTCGTGACAAGGCCGCCGCTATACAGAACGGAGGCCCGCTGCATTCTCAGGAGGTGTCGGGGGAATGAAGAATAATCCAGGCCGAGCTGACGACACAATACCTGGAAATATACAGGCAGCGAATACACAATGTAACGCGGGAAGTACGGACGCCACATTCAGGTGACAACGTCGGATAATTTATGCCGATCCATTTTCTAGGAAATTCAGCTCCGGTGATCGGCAACAACGAGTCTACATTGTGTAACGGGGGGGGGGACCAACGTGAATCCAGCATCAGGGAAAAGAGAAAGACTTATATCTGACTGATGAAGAGGACGGAAGTTCCGGGACGTGAAGACGTATATCACATGAAACCTTCTGGAAGGACGTGTTATGGAGTGAGATGTGAAGATGGAAATGCAGAATGACAAGAGAGTGATGAGGACTTGCTGGAAGTAATAAGCTGAGAGGTTACAAAGTGCCAAAGCGCCAAAGTGCCTCCATCATAGAATACACCGGAGGTGAGAAAGTAGAGATGAGTAACGTTGTATCTGTGTTCCGGCGGGATCCCCCCCGGAGGTCCTTCTAAGGCCTCATTCACACCGCCGCGCATATACGCGTGTACGTGCGTATTGTACCATCCAGTGGCGTCACAAGGGGGGTGCGGCCCCCTTGACTTAGTCATTTTGGTGTCACCCCACCCCTCTGAAAAGTCGGGCGCTTGGTCATGGACCGAACGCCCGACAGTGTCAGGAGAGAGGAGGGGACCCGGCGGCACACCTTATCCCGCCGGGTGACTGTCCCCTCCTCAGCAAGATGGCCGACGGCAGGTTTCAGAATACTGCCAGCGTGTGCGCGATGACGTCATCGCGCACGGTGACGTCTCGGCGGGGTGACACTCGGTTACGGCTCCCGGTGTCACCCAGCCTCGGGACGCCCCTGGTACCATATGCAACATATGCAAATAAATGGCTCCATGCGCACAGCCGCGTATGGAGCCGTATATTTGCGTAGCGAATATATGCGCAAAAACAGAATGGAACAGAGATGCGTCCGGGCAGCGTATTTACGCGCACATACGTGTGTTTACGCGCGTATACGCGTACAGCACATAAAAAATTCCATTACGAGTGATGCATTTTGGGATTGCATATAGTGCACGCATACAAGTATATACGCTCGTATATATGCGCATAGATGCGTGTGTGTATATACGCAATATACAATTTTGCTTGCGTTGTGTGTGAATGAGGCCTGGGGGTTATTGAGGGATTCATTGGAACATCAGAGAGGCCAGGTGTTCCGAGTGCTGGGAAGGTGCCATTCCACATAGAGAGATGTGTGGAGGACCCACCCGAGGGATTGTCCAATATGGCAGCGTGGTGAGGAACCCACTGGTAGGAAGTGGCCCTTAAAGTCCGAGAGCAAGGTACAAAAGGGGCAATCCAAGGGGGTAGTCAGGGTCCAATCCGGGTCGAGGCGGGCAGCAGAGGTTCAGAAGCGATAGTCAGTCCAAGGGGTCAGCAAACAGGAAGTCTGGAGGAGGGGTCAGGGAGAGAGAGAGAGAGGAAGAGAGAGAGAGAGAGAGGAAGAGAGAGAGAGAGAGAGAGAGAGAGGAAGAGAGGATCACACCAAAGGGTGGAATAACTCAGCAACAAGCCAGGGCTCTGGCCAGGTTTTTATAGCCAGGGGAGGTAGGACCACCCCCTGGTCACCGAGGCAACCAGAAGGCTTCTCTCCCCGGGAGCCAATGGCAGGCGAGAGAAGGTGGAAGGTGTGTGCTGGGAACCTCCCCCACCAAGGCTCACACCTGATAGTCCTAATGGCGCAGGAGCGCTAACCGCCGCAGCCTTTGTACTGCGCATGTGCGACTCGCGCATGCGCACCCGCAACCCGGGTACCAGGAGTTCCACCAGGCTGGAGGGGAACCAGTGCCCCCGCGCCGTGCCCGTTGTCCCCGTGAAGAGGTAACACCCCTTGCTTCCTGACACTCCCTCTTGTTCAGTGTTTCCAAAACAAAAGTCCCGTTAAAGTCAAAAGGAATTCCAATCCGACTCCAGAACATGGCGGGAAGCTGCTGGCGGTCCGATGTCATGATGGGGCCAAAGAAACAGCCGGAGCCACAAGACCTCCTTCCTGGTGAATTCTGGATTTGGCTCAGGACCCCGAAATCGATGAAATTCGGTATAAATCTGACATCACCTAAATTTCCGGGACCAAGTTTCCGTACAACCCCCGCACCACACTGAGAGAGACCGGGAGAGACTTCAGCCTCTTGCTTCCATTACAAAGCGATTCTTCATATGTACTAAGAGATCACACAGTCATTCCGGGGGCGGCATTCCGGCTCATTGGTTTGGGATTTTTGTGCTGGTCTTGGCTCAGAACGCGGCTTTGGGTGAGGATTTGCCAATTATGGCTTTCAATGGTTTGTCTTGGAGCTTAGGTGTTTAGGTTCAGTTAGTAGTTTGGGTTAGGTACGTTTTATGCAGTAACAGAAGACGAGGCACGTCGCTATCTTTGTCCCGATCACATGTACTGTACAATCCGATCTTCAATCAACGCCTTCAGAAGCCTTTACAGGGGTAATGACACCTCCAGATCCTCCCCAAATACCGCGTTGTCACTGTGTGCGTCCCAAGCTATCCAGAACCACAGTATGAGGCCGTGATGTCAGGTGGTCACATGGTGTGAGAGTTATATAAATGTATAAAAGTGTGTGACTGGGGGGGCATTAGAGTGTAAGCTCCTCTGTACAGAGACTGATGTGACTGTGGGGGGGAGGGGACATTAGAGTG
>NW_017309012.1:108862-110526 GCF_000935625.1 Nanorana parkeri
TCACAATTACCATAGCGACCCAGGCGCCCGCTATGGGGCCCGGGCACATGGGGGGCCCGGCCAGGGCATCCCTCTGATGCCGCGTGGGTCGCTATGGCACATCAGGGTTCTGGCCGTCACTGACGCAGCTCAGCAGCGGCGGTGAACAGGAACAGCGGAGCTGTGTCAGTGAGAGGCCGGCGTTCTCAGTGGTGGAGGCGGGGCCCCGGCCGGGGGCCTAAAAGCCAGGGGTGATGAGGTGGGGCCTCCATGGATTGGACTTGTTTTTCCAGAACATGGATGCTTGATTGCAGTGGCGTAACAATTACCATAGCGACCTAGGCAGCCACTATGGGGCCCGGCCAGGGCATCCCTCTGATGCCGCCTGGGTCGCTATGGCACATCAGGGTTCTGGCTGTCACTGACACAGCTCAGCAGCGGTGGTGAACAGGAACAGCTGCTGCGGAGCTGTGTCAGTGAGAGCCAGCAGCTGCTGCAGAAGAGGCCAGCGTTTGCATTGGAGGAGGCGGGGCCCGGGCCTAAAAGCCAGTGATGTAAGAGGAGGCGGGGCCCGGTAGCGTAGGAGGAGGCGGGGCCCGGTGTCCCGATCACATGTACTGTACAGCGCCACAATCCGATCTTCAATCAATGCCTTCAGAAGCCTTTACAGTGACACCTCCAGATCCTCCCCAAATACTGCGTTGTCACTGCATGCGTCCCAAGCTATCAGGAACTACAGTATGAGGCAGTGATGTCACGTGGTCACATGGTGTCAGAGCTATACACATGTATCTGTGACTGTGGGGGAGGGGACATTAGAGTGTCAGCTCCTCTGTACAGAGACTGATGTGACTGTGGGGGGAGGGGACATTAGAGTGTAAGCTCCTCTGTGCAGAATAGTTTATTCTTGATGAAATCTGATCTCTGCAGCAGCAAGAAATGTTCCAGCTGTAGAAACATTGTGATTGGTGGAATCCGTCTCCTCCCCTCCCCCGCAACACACAGCTCTGTCATAGAATACACCGGCCAGGCTGCTGCTGATGTGGCAGTTTAGGAACATCTGTCTGACTTATCACAGCTGGCTCGTTGGTCTAGGGGTATGATTCTCGCTTAGGGTGCGAGAGGTCCCGGGTTCAAATCCCGGACGAGCCCACATTTTACACTCCTCGTCACATGACAACATTCTGGAATTAGTGGGAATGATAATATTGTACAGCGCTGCGCAAACTGTTGGCGCTATATAAATCCTTTATAATAATAAAGTATCGAAAACTGGTGTGCGCCCAGAAAGAGGATCAGACCGCTCACCTTACCTCTCAGAGACCCGATGTGATATCATTGCTAGGAACACTCCAGACCTGTACCCCCGCTGTGCCCATTATGAGGAGCCCCCACCATCCCTGTTCTGAGTTCCCGGGTCTGTACCCCCGCTGTGCCCATTATGAGGGGCCCCCACCATCCCTGTGCTGAGTTCCCGGGTCTGTACACAACTCTTTCTGCTTCCTCAAAGCTTGCTCCACGTCTCTCAACTCAGGCCTCAGAGCCGGTCTCTTCTTGCTGAAAACTTTGGCATAAATCAGCTTTTTCTTTCTAAATTCAGCTTTCAAAGCTGTCAATTTCTCCTCCTCTTTATCAATCCGCATCAGCTTCCCAACAATCCTCCGTCTAAAGGCAGACAGGGACTC
>NW_017309013.1:0-495 GCF_000935625.1 Nanorana parkeri
CTCCTTGTGCAAGGTGACTGGTCTTGTCTCTGCCCCCTCCTCTAGTTTTCAATAGTGGGTGGAGCCTGCTAGGTCCCTCCTACAGCCTTGCTCTCTGTGCGGACTATATACAGCACAGTGATGATGTCACTGCTACTCTCACAAGGTAATACCCAGGTTTGCAAAGGCATTTGGTGCACACAGAGTGGATTTCTATCCTTTACACATTTGTATATATTGCGATGATCTTTGAGGGTGGAAGCGATATTCTCAGTTTGGTGTTTGCTGCTGATCTGAGCCAGGAAAGCACCTCCTGCACGGTCGGCCATGCCGGGTGTCCTCGGACCTTCCAGTATTGTGCGGGGGAGGGGAGTCTCATTGCTGAACGAACTAATTAGAAGATCAATGGGGCGCTTCCTGCGAATAATGGACTCCAACCCTATAACGAGGCCGAGATGGAGGAAGCGGCCATCATAGTGTACTTCTATTGACGTCCTCCTCCATTAGGATATATAT
>NW_017309013.1:926-1287 GCF_000935625.1 Nanorana parkeri
TGAACCCCACAACCTCTACTGACCACCAATGTACCTCCTTGGCCACCCCTGCCTGCCACTATACTACTGTGGCCCCCCACTGCTCACCAATATACCCCCAATGGCCTCCACTATTCTATTCTCCTCCAGCCCCCCACTGACCACCTCTGTACCCTACCGGCCACCAATATACTACTGTGGCCCCCATGAACCTCCACTGTACCCCTCCAACCTCCCCTGACCACCAATGTACCTCCTTGGCCACCCCTGCCTGCCAATACACTACTGTGGCCCCCCACTACTCACCAATATACCCCCAATGGCCTCCACTGTACCCCTCCAGCTCCACTGACCACCTCTGTACCCCCTTGGCCACCACTGG
>NW_017309013.1:1380-3544 GCF_000935625.1 Nanorana parkeri
CCTCTATCTAGGGAGGTCACATTTTCTAGCAAGTTCAGAAGCAAATTGCAAGTTAAAAAAAAAAAAAATCATCCCTGGAAATGGAATATGAAAGGCCCCATTTTTCTGCGTTTAATAGGAAATGTTTGTCGGTGACAGGGCCTCTTCAAAGGGAACCTGTATGATGAAGAATCTGTCCGCCAGTGACACTGGAGTCCCATGAACTTCCTCCCCTTCCCGGCTTGCATACCTGAGCAACCAATCAGGACAGTTAAAACAGAGAAGGGGGCGTGTCTAATCTATGCAAATACTGACTTTCATAAAGTTGCATATGGCACTCAACGTATACATTGCAGCAACACATTATATTATTAGATCATTATGAAGATAATTATAGTTGATTGATCCGGATGAGATGTGACCCCGCCCCCATTACTCTCAGCCAATCACGAGTTAGCAGACTCTCCGTTCGATCTGGCGGGCAGCGGCGGGTTAATGCTGGGCGGCGACGTAAATGTGGGCGGGGCTGAACACAGACACGCCCCGCCTGTCACACAGAGAGGCTACGTACGGAGCGGAGGACACCCGGGACGGTAACCGGGGAGAGGTCGGGGGTGGACGGGGACGGGATGACAGGTGTAGTATCTCAATGTTGATCGGTCTCCACGGCCCGGAAGCGGTGATGGCTGATAATCTGCCACCGACGTCGGGGTTCGCGGATGGTGATCGCGGGTCTTCGGTGCCGGTGGCCCCGTGTCCTGGTTCCTCTCCCGGGCTCTTCGGGGCCCCCACACGGAGCGATCTCCTCGGCCGATCCCGGATGTGTATGGAGGGAGATCACTTATACAATGTAACATTCCTCACTTCTATTCCACCCCTGAACTTCCGGGGAGGGGGGACAGAACTACTGCAGGGGGGTATACAGGGTGATATGGGGACAGGAGAGGGGGGTATACAGGGTGATATGGGGACAGGAGAGGGGGGTATACAGGGTGATATGGGGACAGGAGAGGGGGGTATACAGGGTGATATGGGGACAGGAGAGGGGGGTATACAGGGTGATATGGGGACAGGAGAGGGGGGTATACAGGGTGATATGGGGACAGGAGAGGGGGGTATACAGGGTGATATGGGGACAGGAGAGGGGGGTATACAGGGTGATATGGGGACAGGAGAGGGGGGTATACAGGGTGATATGGGGACAGGAGAGGGGGGTATACAGGGTGATATGGGGACAGGAGAGGGGGGTATACAGGGTGATATGGGGACAGGAGAGGGGGGTATACAGGGTGATATGGGGACAGGAGAGGGGGGTATACAGGGTGAAGTTGCTATGGGGACAGGAGGGGGGGGTATGCAGGTGATATGGGGACAGGATCTGTGTATTGATGCCGTCTGTTGTCTCTACAGTTCCTCCTCTGCTAGGCTCCTCCCTCCTCAGCTAGGCTCCTCCCTCTCCGCCATGCGTACCGCTCCGGCCGGCGGCACTCTGTCAGGACTGGTTGTTCTTCTATAGCGGAGGGCGGCACCATGAATGGGGTGAGGAAGAAGAGGAGGAGTCCCTCCCCTGGGGGTGACCCTGATGACGTCCTGTGCTGCTGCGAATACATAAACCAGGAGGGGGAGCGGAGCCACCTGGCGGCGTGCCTGTGTGACTGCGAGGACCTGGACGAGGCCTGTGACCGGTGAGACCACACACACGGCAGTACAATGTGATCGCGCTGTGCGTTGTCACGGTCGGGTATAAGAACCTCCTTCCTCTTCCGCAGATGGATCACCTGCAAGTCGCTGAAGCCGGAGGTGTTGGCCCGGGCCGCAGAGACCGCCTCGGACCGATTCCGCGTCCCCTGGATCCGAGGCGCCAAGAAGGTTGACGTTGGCGTCCTCCCGCCGCTGGTCCTGCTGCCCGTGTCTCTTCACGTGGCGGCCTTCCATGTCCTCCTGGGGGTGGTGGTCCTGGGCTCACTGCCGCTCCTGGTGATCTGGTACTACCAGCTGACGCACCGGCGGAAGGGGAAGACGCTGCTGTTCCTCAGCCTGGCGCTCTTCTCGCTGGCCTACATGTACTATACCTTTGTGCGGGAGGTCTTCCTGAAGGGCCACATCGGCTGGGGCCACCTTTCCGCCATCGCCGCCGGCCTGCTGATGACTTTCCTCTTCCTGGCCAAAGCCAAGCGGAATCCCG
>NW_017309013.1:3555-4316 GCF_000935625.1 Nanorana parkeri
GGAATCCCGGCTACCTCAACCGCAGCGCGACAGGGGCGGCGAAGGCCGACGGCGTCCCCAATGGGCATTATTCCGGGGACCAGCGGGAGAAGGATCTCCTCATCGCCGACAAGAACTGGTGCAACGTCTGCCGGGTGGTGAGACCGGCGCGGAGCGGGCACTGCCGGATATGCGGGAGCTGCGTCCTGCGCCTCGACCATCACTGTGTGTGGTACGTGGGGGGGGGGGGGGGGAAAAAACTGATATCCATTCCATAAGGAAGAAAAGTCCGGAGCTTCGGGAAATTTCATGGAAGGCTTTCTGCAATCGGGGACGTTGTATGATGACCGGGATTGGTTGGGAGGTAACAGCTGATCCAAGCTGGGGGGCGGGATTAGACATTTCCAGTTTTGGCTGTTTGAATGAGGGGGGTACTGGGATTGGAAGGTGGGTGCTGGGCGGTAGGGACTGGAAGGAGGAGGCACTGGGATAGAGGGACTGGGAGAAAAGGGATGATGTGCCGTTGGGACTAGAATAAGGGGGATGTTTGACTGCCGGGGCGGATGCTGGGCCATTGAGACTGGATAATGGGAGATGCTGGACTATTGGGACTGGGAGGAGGGGGGATTCTGGAGTGTTGGGACTCAACGGAGGGGTTGCTGGGCTGTTGGGACTGGAAGCAAAGTGTTGGGGTTGGAGGGAGGGGGAGGCTGGGCCATTGGGGCTGGAAGGAGGGGGAGGCTGGGGCATTGGGGCTGGAAGGGGGGGGGGGCGGGGGCGCT
>NW_017309013.1:4351-5039 GCF_000935625.1 Nanorana parkeri
CATTGGGGCTGGAAGGAGGGGGAGGCTGGGTCATTGGGGCTGGAAGGAGGGGGAGGCTGGGTCATTGGGGCTGGAAGGAGGGGGAGGCTGGGTCATTGGGGCTGGAAGGAGGGGGAGGCTGGGTCATTGGGGCTGGAAGGAGGGGGAGGCTGGGTCATTGGGGCTGGAAGGAGGGGGAGGCTGGGTCATTGGGGCTGGAAGGAGGGGGAGGCTGGGTCATTGGGGCTGGAAGGAGGGGGAGGCTAGGCCATTGGGATTGGAAGGAGGGAGGTGCTGGACTAGGGGGCTAGAAGGAGAAGGTAATGGGCTGTTGGGACTGGAAGGAGGGCGATGCTGAAGTGTGGGGATGGGAAGGAGGAGATCCTGGGCCATTGGGACTGGAAGGAGGGGATGCTGGGCCGTTGGGACTGGAAGGAAGGGGAGACTTAACCATGGGGACAGGAAGGAGGGAGGTGCTGGACTATTGGGGCTGGAAGGAGGGAGGTGCTGGACTATTGGGGCTGGAAGGAGGGATGTGCTGGACTATTGGGGCTGGAAGGAGGGAGGTGCTGGACTATTGGGGCTGGAAGGTGGTGAATGCTAAAGCTGCTAGGATTCAACAGAGGGGAGCACTGGGAAGTTGGGCCTAGATTTAGGGGGGATGCTGCGTCACTAGGATTAGGGTACCAGGACTGGTAGTAATGCCGTT
>NW_017309013.1:6094-6694 GCF_000935625.1 Nanorana parkeri
AGGAGGGGGAGGCTGGGCCATTGGGGCTGGAAGGAGGGGGAGGCTGGGTCATTGGGGCTGGAAGGAGGGGGAGGCTAGGCCATTGGGATTGGAAGGAGGGAGGTGCTGGACTAGGGGGCTAGAAGGAGAAGGTAATGGGCTGTTGGGACTGGAAGGAGGGCGATGCTGAAGTGTGGGGATGGGAAGGAGGAGATCCTGGGCCATTGGGACTGGAAGGAGGGGATGCTGGGCCGTTGGGACTGGAAGGAAGGGGAGACTTAACCATGGGGACAGGAAGGAGGGAGGTGCTGGACTATTGGGGCTGGAAGGAGGGAGGTGCTGGACTATTGGGGCTGGAAGGAGGGATGTGCTGGACTATTGGGGCTGGAAGGAGGGAGGTGCTGGACTATTGGGGCTGGAAGGAGGGAGGTCCTGGACTATTGGGGCTGGAAGGAGGGAGGTGCTGGACTATTGGGGCTGGAAGGTGGTGAATGCTAAAGCTGCTAGGATTCAACAGAGGGGAGCACTGGGAAGTTGGGCCTAGATTTAGGGGGGATGCTGCGTCACTAGGATTAGGGTACCAGGACTGGTAGTAATGCCGTTCACTAGGCTGCTCAGAAT
>NW_017309013.1:6746-9957 GCF_000935625.1 Nanorana parkeri
TTTAGGATCAACAATTGTATCGGTTCCGGGAACCACAAATCCTTCCTCCTGCTGCTCGTGCTGTTCATGGTCACCTCTGTATCCGGAATCGCCATCACCCTGAGGGCCCTGTGCCGGGGCCAGTACCTCGTCAGTGCCTTATTCTACTGCCCCGGCGTCTACGCCGACTACAGGTACCGAGCGCCCCCGCTATCGCCCCTCTCGGCTTCCTGCGCTGACATCTGGCCGGGTCCATTGCTGCGAGTTGTTTCCTTATAATTCCGCACACAGGAACAGGAAGTACCAACGTTACAATGTGTCACGTTAATCAGCTGCCTCCCTGAACAATAAAACTAGCCTGTGATTGGTGCAGAGTCCGGGGTAGTGAAGATTCTCCACCAATCAGGTTCTTTCCTTGTTCAGGATTGACGCGTTGTAGCCTTATGTCGGGATACATTGTATCCGGTTGCTTAGCAGCCGCGAGGACATTGCGTCTCCTTTTCCCCCGCGGTCTTTACTTTGTACACTTCTGAAGCTGACGTTCCCGTGTACAGAATTTTGATTCTGGAACCCGGCCACTGTTGCCATGGTTGCAAAAAAGAGAAATTTTCGGGGGTAAATTTTAGAAGGATATAAATGAAGTGACATCGTCAAATGTTGCAGCGCGGTTTGTAAACCTGACGCACGCATTGCGCTGAGGGTTGCAGGGTCATAGATAGTTCAGCCATGTTTGATATCTGCCGATAACGACTCTCCGCCTTCTCTCCCAGCACATCGTTTGCCTTTACCTGCGTCTGGTACTGCGCCATTGTCACCGGAGGCGTGGCCTACCTCCTCCTCGTCCAACTCCTCAACATCAGCTACAACGTGACGGAGCGGGAGGCCCGCATCGCCTGGCGGGAGAAGACCGGCCGCCGCTACCTGGGAGGTCTGGTGCTGGACCCGGGAACCTACAACCAGGGACTGTACCGGAACTGGCTGCACTTCCTGTCCCTGGACAGCCGGAACGCCCGGAGCCACCTCTCCCACGTCGTGTGATCGAGGCGCACCCCCCTACCCCCCACCCCTTGCCTTATTCCCTTCACCAGGACAACAACATAAACCTCACATTTCACCGGGATCTCCCCTGCGGAGTTTGACTTTCAGCCTGGCGCTGATCCCTTGGCAATGGAGGCAGCCATATTGTGGGTGGTGCCATTGCTCAGCCTATCGATTCACTAGGAGCTAGTGACATCACTGGGCCGCCAAGCACTTTGATTGGATGCAGAAACTTTCTGTGGTGTCCCTGCGTGGGCTGTGGCCTTAACCCCTCTGAGCCCGTCCGATCCAGGAAACTAAAAGGACGCAGTGAATGGCGCATAGGTGGTCACCGTTCCCGATGGCGCCGAATATTACGCTCACGTGTCTGGTGCTTTCCAATGTGCTGAGTTATTTTCTACAGGTAAAAAGAACTTTCTTCTCTAGAGGGACGTAACCCAAAATGGCTGCACCAATGTGCTTTAATAGGTCCACTTTTTAACTCCCAGCTACATGTGACGGGATGGCTCCGCCTCCGCTATGACATCACCTGTAGGGACCGGAATTTATTCGCGTTTCCCTCAATCCTTTTGCTGAAGACGACCACTTTGGTGCTTTATGTGAAACTTTGTATGTAAGACAATCAGAATATTCCGTCATTATTATTCCAACACTGCCAGACAGAGAACCCTTCGAGGTGCCTAATATAGAGTGGACGGGGTGTATCAGAGCCACAGTGGGAGGGGCCAGGTATTCATAGAGTCTTCCCAGCTTATAGAGGACCTGTACTGTGGGAGCATGCAGAGGGCAAAGGTCTAGTCACCAGTATTGCCTGTGGTCTCCCATCAGCTGATCATTACATGTCTTGTTCTGCACTGTCTCTCTATATGGAGGCGGCCATCTTGATAGAAGTCCTGATGACTGACCAAGGAGGAGCAGGAGAGGGTCACAAAGCACAGATCCATAGAACTGCAGGAGCAGGGGGATCCTTGCACTGCGGGTCCTCAGGTACAGCTTCCTCTCCAGCAAGGAGAACAGCAGAGACATCACTGAATCAGGATAGGACTAGAAGTCAGAAGCAGCAGCGCCGTAGGTGATCTCACACTGCAGATATACAGCTGTGAGGTTGAGAGCAAAGGAGT
This sequence comes from Nanorana parkeri, assembly GCF_000935625.1. Lineage (NCBI taxonomy): Eukaryota > Metazoa > Chordata > Amphibia > Anura > Dicroglossidae > Nanorana > Nanorana parkeri. Next base: position 8,885 of record NW_017309013.1, read on the forward strand.
GGCGAGCACTGAGCTCTATAGGGGGAGAGCACTGTGCATGCATGAGTTTGGAATGGGGGAGAGTTCTTATTCCTGTGTGCTGGGGGTGCTAAATGTACAACGAGTCCCAGATCTAGGGCAGGGTCCTATGGAGCCACCCTTGTGTGTGTTAGTAAGCCGTGTGTGTCTCCACTAACTCACAGACACGGCAGGTCGGCCACTTCATTTAGATACTCTTCATGTTCTGCATATGAAAACACATGTGCAGCGGCTCCCTCTAGTGGCTGTCTGTGTACTGCGCAGCACATTCAGCAGCCGTATGAAATCAGTGAGAGATGACAGCGCCGCAGAGGGTCTCCACTTCAGCCAATCATCCCGAGCAGATCAGCGAGCGCAGAGTCGGCTTTTGTCATCACTCAGAGCTCTGCGGAGGAGCCGGCGAGGTCACTAAATCCCAATCTGATCCAGTTCCAGGCGGATGCGGCATTGCTGTCATGGCACACACATATATTTTTATATATAGCCGATGGACAGGAAGCCCTGAGCTCTGTTCTTATGGCGGCGGGATTGCCACCTTCAAGGTCTCTCCTGCCAATTTCCCCCTCGGGGCCCCCCGGGGTCACATCTAGAGCTGCAGCTAACGATTATTTTCATAATCGATTAGTTAGCCGATTATTACGTTCGATTAATCGGATTTTTTAAAAAAAAGTCTCCAGTGATGGACTACTAGTTTGTATTGAGGTTGTAGTCCATCACGGGAGCGAGCTTGGAGCGGTGGAAGTAAAAAAAAAAGTGTGGTGTGCAATATAGTACATTATAAAGCGGCACAGTGCAGAATACCAGCAGCTATAGAGGAATGCAGCAAATCACAGCAATAGTACATTATACTATAATGTATTATTGCTGGGATCTGATGTATTCCTCTATAGCTGGCGTTATTGGAGAGAACGGATATGATGCAGGAATAGGGAGGACGGGTATGATGGTGGAATGGGGTGCAGAGGACGGGTATGATGGTGGAATGGGGTGCAGAGGACGGGTATGATGGTGGAATGGGGTGCAGAGGACGGGTATGATGATGGAATGGAGTGCAG
>NW_017309013.1:11658-15894 GCF_000935625.1 Nanorana parkeri
CGGGCGCAGCGGTACGTGAGCAGCGTGTGACGTGTGCTTCAGGCCGCGTGTAGAGCCCCGAACAGGGAAATCAATTGATAGCCGACGAATCGACGATCGAAAACGTTGGTAACGTTTTCAATCGTCGATTTTAATCGACTAAATCGATTAACTGTTGCAGCTCTAGTCACATCCGTGCTGATCTCTACGGCTCTCATCTCCTATTAACCCCTTGTGGGCCCCGAACAATAATACAGACGACCTGGAGGATTGTATGCACACCTCCAAGTGCTACTTCATTCCCTTGTATGCCCTCCTTCCTCTGACAGCTCCCGGCCCGTCCTGATTACCTCCAGCGGCCGCCATCGCTCACTGTGACTTTGTTAAACCGTTCAAAAACGTTTACTGGCTGCAGCTCTGACAATGGTGCAAGACAGACGTAATCAGAGTGCTGGGGCGCATTCCCCGTGCGCTCTCCTGGAAGGCTCAGTGACATCACCTGCTGCTCTTGGTACCGGCGGACAATGGGGGCCAGGAAATGTATTTGTTATTTGAATTCAATTCGTTCAGTTTTAAGGTAGTTGTGGTTTGGGGTAGGTGATGGAGTACTGCGGACCTTCCATCCACAATTTGGATTGTGCTCATTCACACGGGCGTGCACATCTGTGCGGCATGCAGAGACCTGCTCCGGGGGGGGGGTCGGGTGCTGCGTGGAATTGTGTGCCGTTGCCCCTTTGGGAGGACGCAGCTGCTCGCAGTTACACGCAGAGGCAAATCCGCGCAGGTCCGGGTGCCCACACTTGGATGCAGACAAGTGCACGGATGTGCAGGGTCAGGTCTGTATGTACCCACCCACAGTTATATGCAGCACACGGCCCTCCCAGGCATGGTCCTCTTCACGGGTGTGCATGCCATATGGATATACATGCCCATGTGAATGAGTCTGAGCCTTAAGAAATACATTCTCCCCCCCCCCTACAAGTCACAAAAAAGAACTACAGACCCCAGTTAGCTACTTCGATCATGTGACAGGTTGAGTCTGATGACCCCAGTTAGCTACTTCGATCATGTGACAGGTTGAGTCTGATGACCCCAGTTAGCTACTTCGATCATGTGACAGGTCGAGTCTGATGACCCCAGTTTCTTGGAACATGTGACTGGCTGGGTCTGATTCCTCAGTGCTTTCCAGCTGCAGTATGAGAGGGTCCTTCCTGCGCTGCCCATGTGACTTCTTGGTGACATGGCCACTGCCCATTGGCTAAAGCTACTGTCCATCACCTGGGTCCTCTAGCCTTAAAGGACCGGTGTCGTGACCTCACAAGTGACAGCAGACCATCACCAATCCCCGCCATGGGAGGTTGCACATCACAGCGGGTTCAGGTAAGTAAATCTGAAGTGTAGAAGCTTTTGGGGGAGATTTTTTTTGGGGGGCTCTGACTTTCAATATTTCCTTTAATGTGGATTTTCAGTGACCTATCACCGGTCAGACGCCATAAAAGTGGATTTGTATACCTCTTTGTGCCTTTTTAAAATACATTTTAAAAATCTTAGAAGACCGTATCACTGACCAGAAACAATATACATATCCCATTGGTATCATACGTCCAATCCATGGCCCATAACTGGAATGTAAAGAGTCCCGGGCCGCTAGTCACAAAGGAATGGGAGTCACTATGACTGCATCTCATTGTGTAGAGGTCTGATACACTTCCTCTGTAGACTGCTGTATCCCGTGTCTTGTGTGTATTAGGAACATGAATGTATCTAAAGACTATTTAAAATCAATTTGCAGAGGCGTTCATTCTGCAAAATTGCGTGCACATTCACTCTGTGTGAACGATGGCAAAACGAATGTTATGAGTGTATTTTCTTTTCAGGTTGAATGTAATACCATAACATGGCCACTAGATAGTGCTGAGGAGCACAAAGCGCTGAGGAGCACAAGCAAAGTATTTATGTCCCGTGCTCATCAGCGCCATCTCGTGGCCGTAATGTGGTATTACATCCAACTGGGAAAGAAAATACCATCGTAGTACCACATTATGGCCACTAGATGGAGCTGAGGAGCACAAGAAGGAAGCATTACTGTCCTACGCTCCACACATTAATATATAGGGGTGTACTTATAAACAATTCACAGAGACACTGCATGTACATTCACTTCTTTCTAGGTTGCATGTAATACCACATTATGGCCACTAGATGGAGCGGAGGAGCTCAAGAAGGAAGTATTAATTTTCTCAGCTCCATCTAGTGGCCGTAATGTGGTACTACATTGAACTGAGAGACAATACCATTGTAATACCACATTATGGCCACTAGATGGAGCAGATGAGCACAATAAGGAAATATTAATGTCCTAGGCTCATCCGCTTCATTTAGTGGCCATAATGTGGTTTTTACGATTTTGTTTTGTCTTTCCCAGTTGAATGTAATACCATAATATGACCACTACATGTAGCTGAAGACATTACTTCCTTCTGGTGCTCCTCGGCTCCATCTAGTGGCCGTAATGTGATATTACATTGAACTGAGAAAGACAATACCATCGTAGTACCACATTATGGCCACTAGATGGAGCAGAGGAGCACAATAAGGAAGTAATAATGTCCTATGCTCCATCTAGTGGCCATAATGTGGTATTACCTTTCGCAGTTCAATGTTATATCACATTATGGCCACTAGATGGAGAACAATAAGGAAATATGAATGTCCTATGCTCCATCTAGTGGCCATAATGTGGTATTACGATTTGTTTTGTCTTTCCCAGTTGAATGTAATACCATAATATGACCACTACATGTAGCTGAAGACATTACTTCCTTCTGGTGCTCCTCGGCTTCATCTAGTGGCCGTAATGTGATATTACATTGAACTGAGAAAGACAATACCATCGTAGTACCACATTATGGCCACTAGATGGAGCAGAGGAGCACAATAAGGAAGTAATAATGTCCTATGCTCCATCTAGTGGCCATAATGTGGTATTACCTTTCGCAGTTCAATGTTATATCACATTATGGCCACTAGATGGAGCTGAGGAGCACAGGACATTACCTCGCCATCTAGTGGCCATATTATGGTATTACATGAAACCGAGACAGAAAATACACTCACATTCGTCTTCCTTCCATTCACACGGAGTGAATGTACATGCCGTGACTCTGTTTATAAGTGCACCCTTATATATTAGTGTGTGTGTGTAAAATCAGGACTAGCCGTATACTGTACAGACAATCTATAATGACTGATCACTGGGTGGAGATTGCCTGGAAGTCACGATCATACATGTGGATGGCAGAGAGGCGCTCACAGCACGCGGAGTCCCGTGATTCAATTCAGGAAGATAATCACATATTGTATCTCCATGTTGAAGCTGATTAAATACATGCGGATACCTGGTACCTGTGTTCTGTTCTTCTTGTTTAAGATGATTTTTTGTACTTCATACATTTTGGAAAAATACCCACAAACTGCCCTCAAAGATATTCTTCCATAAAAACGAGTTTATTAATAAATAGCAAATCATCTACTTCCTGGACTGAGATGTCGTCTTAGAATCATGTAAATCCCGGTGTCTGTGCAGTTCTTGGCTGTGTTCTCAATTGTCTGACACAGATCAGCCCCTGCTGCATCCTCTCGACTTGTGATTTGCCACAATGTTGCAGACTGATCACTGGGGGAGGGGAGACTGAGGGAATGCTTCCTCCTCCCTGCAGCAGACTGATCACTGGGGGAGGGGAGATTGAGTAAATGCTTCCTCCTGCCTGCAGCAGACTGATCACTGGGGGAGGGGAGACTGAGGCAATGCTTCCTCCTGCCTGCAGCAGACTGATCACTGGGGGAGGGGAGACTGAGGGAATGCTTCCTCCGCCCTGCGGCAGACTGATCACTGGGGGAGGGGAGACTGAGGAAATGCTTCCTCCTGCCTGCAGCAGACTGATCACTGGGGGAGGGGAGAGTGAGGAACTGCTTCCTCTTGCCTGCAGCAGACTGGTGACATTATACTTGTGGATGGCACAGTAGAAGATAGAGCGAGTCCAGAGAGGGGCAACATACATGGGGGCGGGTCTGAGGGATGAAACATGTCGGGGAGGCTGCAGGAACTTCATACGTTCAGTCTTAAAGGCGACGTCCACTCCCACCAAATGTGAGGAAATGAAGTTACACAGATCTGCCTCCTGTCTTAGCCAGCAGTGCCTCTCATTGGTCAGGTGACCATGCTGACCCAATGAGTGCTCGCCCTTTGCGGCAGGG
>NW_017309013.1:15946-16213 GCF_000935625.1 Nanorana parkeri
GACATGGACGCGATCGGCTCCATTTCCGTTCTCCAGGAATCGGAATTTATAACCCAGAAGCGGAGGAAGCGTCACAGCTCGGAGGCCTCGCCTGGTCCCGGTGGGCGTGTCTCTGCTCACTGAGATCCACGTCACTGGACAGATATCCGGCGCTGTATTCTATTCTGGGACCGGTGACCATGACAACCGAACCACCAAACCATAGGAACCGCGTCCTTCCATCCGCCTCACCGGGACTGTCACCAGGAAACATCCGACTTCCATCAA
>NW_017309013.1:16243-34695 GCF_000935625.1 Nanorana parkeri
CTTTCCTGTCCTGGCAGAGGACTAGGACAAGGGCCCACTGGGCTCCTTCACCAGTTACCTGCCCTCAGATGGACCCGCACACCACTTCCCTTCACCACTCTCTGACCTCCAGTCAGACTCCACTGGTCCGGTGGGGGGAGGGACGTCTTCTGTAGGGATTGTTCTTCCTTTAATGGTATCTATACCCCAAACTTTATATGTTCTGGATAGAGTGGGGAAGGACTACAACCCCCATCAGGATGTCAGAGGCTCCATTGGAGAGATTCCTTCACTTCCTGTCTGGTGAAAAGGAGGCGGCGACAATATGCAAGTCCGTTTTCTTGGAGCTTTGTGGTAAGTGGGGCCACATATCCGGGGGCCACATCTCTGGTGACTCACTAGATAGAGAGGAGATACGGGCGGCTCGGTGGGAAGAGCGGGCAGGGAGGGGTCGGAAATATCGGCACGCATTGAAGGTTATATCGGGTCTTCTTCGGGTGCTCCCCACTCCCTGTACCCCCCTGGTGATGGGATGTGGCCCCCGGCTATGTGGCCCTACTTACCACCACGCTCCAAGAAAACAGATTTACATATTGTTCCTGTCTTCCTGAAGAAGTGTTGGCGAAACGCGTAGAAGGCTGGACCCACTTTACACTGGCTTTAGTGGTTACACTTCCGCACTGGGGGTACCCCGGGTTCCAATCCCGGTCAGGACATTATCTGCATGGAGTTTGCATGTTCTCCCCGTGCTTCTGAGGGTTTCCTCCCCCACAGTAAGACGTGTTGGAAGGTAAATTGTCATTTTTATTGTTTGCATAACTCCTCCCATGATCCGGCCCACTGCGTGTGTCAGAGCTGAGGGCTCTTGAGAGGAGTACTGAGGCGCTGTGATGTTTTCAGAAAGCCATGTAAAGCACCCTGCTGGCTCCTCCCACCAGCCATGTACAGCACCTTACCGGCCCCTCCCACCAGCCATGTACAGCACCTTGCCGGCCCCTCCCACCAGCCATGTAAAGCACCTTGCCAGCCCCTCCCACTAGCCATGTACAGCACCTTGCCGGCCACTCCCACCAGCCATGTACAGCACCCTGCCGGCCCCTCCCACTAGCCATGTAAAGCACCGTGTTGGCCCTTCCCACCAGCCGGAGGGGAGGAACCAGGAAACCCAACTCCAGGGACTCTCCTGAGCAGAGCAGGCGGCACTGACCTAACACTGGATGCACAACGCAATCATCCAATCGCTGCCGACTATCGCTGGTTTTATATCAATGACACAAATTGTCTTTTATTAGCAAAAATCCAAATAACAACATTGATCGCTTACAAAGACGGGACAATGCGACGCGGGACAATGCGACGCGGGACAATGCGACGCGGGACAATGCGACGCGGGATCGTACAATCAAACCGCACACATTACACTGCAACTGGATCAGACCAGAGTCTGCACCTCATCCAATTAAAGGGGAATTCCCCCGGGACAAATAGAGAGGGCGTGTCCTCCCAATGTGAACGCTGGACCGGGGGTTCTTCATTCTATCCAAATATACTCCAATCCGCCATATAATACGTGTATAGTTCCGCCGCAGCTGGAGGGGCGGAGTTTGTCTCCCTCTGATATTATAATGGAACGGAAAATTCCAAATCACATCTAATAAAAAAATGTATAAAAATTGCCAGTTTTACATTCACCCCGAAGAGGGGGGCGGGGTCTCCGGCTCTGGATGATACCCGGGAGGTGAGTGTCAGCGCGCGGCGTCTCCTCCAGTATGGAAGTCGGGGAGAATCTCGGCCACCCTCATCCTGAGGGACTCCAACCTCTCCTCCTTCAACCTCAACTCCTTCATACGTCCCGGGAACCGTCTCCATGTCCTGAACGCAGAGCGCAGAGTCCTCCTGCAATGTGCACAATGATATCTTATAATCACCGGTCAGAGATACAGAGACACCGGTGACATCATCACTACAGGACAGAGATACAGAGACACCGGTGACGTCATCACTACAGGACAGAGATACAGAGACAGCGGTGACATCATCACTACAGGACAGAGATACAGAGACAGCGGTGACGTCATCACTACAGGACAGAGATACAGAGACAGCGGTGACGTCATCACTACAGGACAGAGATACAGACACCGCGGTCACATCTACCTCTGGCTGTGCTCTGCCGCGCTCCGTTGCTTCTCCCACATGGTGAACTTTTCCTCCTGTGTCAGGTTCAGCCAGGCGATTAACGTTTTTCTCTGAAGATTGGTCGTGTATCGCCGCTGTGCCCTCTCCTCCTGGACAGACAGGTAGTCCTTGTACTGGAAGACAATATCATTCCTCCCCGTCACCTTATATACAGATCACTGATCCAGCACTGCTTCCTCCTCCTCTATCTGACAAGACACACACTGTCACCTTATATACAGATCACTGATCCAGCACTGCTTCCTCCTCCACTATCTGACAAGACACACACTGTCACCTTATATACAGATCACTGATCCAGCACTGCTTCCTCCTCCTCTATCTGACCAGACACACACTGTCACCTTATATACAGATCACTGATCCAGCACTGCTTCCTCCTCCTCTATCTGACCAGACACACACTGTCACCTTATATACAGATCACTGATCCAGCACTGCTTCCTCCTCCTCTATCTGACCAGACACACACTGTCACCTTATATACAGATCACTGATCCAGCACTGCTTCCTCCTCCTCTATCTGACAACACACACACTGTCACCTTTATGCAGATTACTGATCCAGCACTGCTTCCTCCTCCTCTATCAGACAACACACACACTGTCACCTTATATATAGATCACTGATCCAGCACTGCTTCCTCCTCCTCTATCAGACAACACACACACTGTCACCTTTATGCAGATTACTGATCCAGCACTGCTTCCTCCTCCACTATCTGACAAGACACACACTGTCACCTTATATACAGATTACTGATCCAGCACTGCTTCCTCCTCCACTATCTGACCAGACACACACTGTCATGTTATATTAAGTACACTTATGTCATTATCTCCCATCATCCACTAGACTGGGTAGAATGGGTGTAGTGAAGGTGCAGAGGAGAGAGGAGCAGCTGCCTTAGTGTTCAGTCTCCTATATTCAGGACTCCGGAGGTCCGCTGTGTCTTCCTAATCACAGGACATACAATGATAATACCTGAACACTCCCGTCCCCGTGTACTACAATCTGAGACGATGGAGCCCCCTGAACGCACCTTTATCCAGCTGCGGAAACCCCTCCGTAATAGGATTGTGGTCCATAGCCGCTCTGCCCATTGGCTCTTCTGGGCAGCGATGGCTCTGGCAGTGTGTGACCAGGGCCGCAGGGAGCCTCTCAGGAGGGCGGTGCGGTGATGAGACTCTGCCCGCTGTGCACAGGAACAATACAGATCATTTCTACAATGCATTTCATACACAGAAAGCTCCATTAGTATAGATATGACATATACTGGACGGCCCAGAAGATCTCTCCTTCTCACCCGTTTCCATCTAACCCGGCACCCATCTCTTCATGAGAGAAAATGTCTGTAATACCCCAATCTCTCCCCACCCAACCTCCCGTGTTCATTAGTAAACTTCCTATAACACAGCCTTCCAGTACTGCCATGGTGACATGCCCCAATCTCTCCCAACCTAACCTTCCAGTACTGCCATGGTGACATGACCCAATCTCTCCCAACCTAACCTTCCAGTACTGCCATGGTGACATGACCCAATCTCTCCCAACCTAACCTTCCAGTACTGCCATGGTGACATGACCCAATCTCTCCCAACCTAACCTTCCCTTACCTCCATGTTTTGCCGGCTCTGCGCCATCAGTTTCTTCCAAGGCGCCAGGCCATGGAACCTGAGCAGTGCCCGCTTGTAGTGCGACACCGCCACCTCCTGGAGCTCCTTCTCTCTCTGCAGGCGCCCTTGCTTCTCCTCTTCTTTCTGGTAAATACAGAAAATATTAAGGACAGGACTCTAATAGATAAACCCATCTGGTCCTGCAGGTGCAGGGCGGCCACATGCTTCTCAGACAACAAGGACATGACCTCCCGACCCATCATGCAGCCAATCGGTGACCGAGACATCAGCTATTGGATGCAGACAGATTACAGATACCTTTCTGCAATCACTTCAATGACTGGAAGGGCTCAGTACTGCACCAGTTTATGGCAGGATCAAGTGATCCTTGCTTTGATTGGCCCACGAGGAATATCACATTACACACACAGCTGAATGAGTCAGAGGAGGGACAACACCCCCCTCCCTCTCTCAGAGATGGGACCGTTGGAATCTAGACAGGGAGTGTAAAGGCAGCTCTGCGCTCTCTTATTAGAATACTCCGAGTTTACACTAAACCCATTTTCAGCCAACACACCCCCTGCAATGGTCATATGACATATATGTGATTTCTACAATGATATATGACACGTGTACCAGCTTCTGCTGCCTCCTCTCCTCTCTCTTCCTCTGCAGCTCGGCTTCTCTCTCTGCCGCCTCCATCTGTATCCGCTGCTCCTCTGCTGCCCTCAGCTGGGCCTACGAGGAATCACAGGCACAGTCAGTCATATACTTGTTATTACACCAGGATACAATTCATTTCTGTTATTTATTCAATGACAGCTCCCCCACATGTACAGAACACATAGATCAGAGGTGCATACTACAGGAGATGGTCAGAGACTGGGGACATACTACAGGAGATGGTCAGAGACTGGGGACATACTACAGGAGATGGTCAGAGACTGGGGACATACTACAGGAGATGGTCAGAGACTGGGGACATGCTACAGGAGATGGTCAGAGACTGGGGACATGCTACAGGAGATGGTCAGAGACTGGGGACATGCTACAGGAGATGGTCAGAGACTGGGGACATGCTACAGGAGATGGTCAGAGACTGGGGACATGCTACAGGAGATGGTCAGAGACTGGGGACATGCTACAGGAGATGGTCAGAGACTGGGGACATGCTACAGGAGATGGTCAGAGACTGGGGACATGCTACAGGAGATGGTCAGAGACTGGGGACATGCTACAGGAGATGGTCAGAGACTGGGGACATGCTACAGGAGATGGTCAGAGACTGGGGACATGCTACAGGAGATGGTCAGAGACTGGGGACATGCTACAGGAGATGGTCAGAGACTGGGGACATGCTACAGGAGATGGTCAGAGACTGGGGACATGCTACAGGAGATGGTCAGAGACTGGGGACATGCTACAGGAGATGGTCAGAGACTGGGGACATGCTACAGGAGAGGGTCAGAGACTGGGGACATGCTACAGGAGAGGGTCAGAGACTGGGGACATGCTACAGGAGAGGGTCAGAGACTGGGGACATGCTACAGGAGAGGGTCAGAGACTGGGGACATGCTACAGGAGAGGGTCAGAGACTGGGGACATGCTACAGGAGAGGGTCAGAGACTGGGGACATGCTACAGGAGAGGGTCAGAGACTGGGGACATGCTACAGGAGAGGGTCAGAGACTGGGGACATGCTACAGGAGAGGGTCAGAGACTGGGGACATGCTACAGGAGAGGGTCAGAGATTGGGGACATGCTACAGGAGAGGGTCAGAGATTGGGGACATGCTACAGGAGAGGGTCAGAGACTGGGGACATGCTACAGGAGATGGTCAGAGACTGGGGACATGCTATGGGAGATGGGCAGAGACTGGGGACATGCTAAGGGAGATGGGCAGAGACTGGGGACATGCTACGGGAGATGGTCAGAGACTGCAGGCATACTACAGGGGATGGTCAGAGACTGGGGACATGCTACGGGAGATGGGCAGAGACTGCAGGCATACTACAGGGGATGGTCAGAGACTGGGGACATGCTACGGGAGATGGTCAGAAAATGGGGACATGCAGACTGCAGACATACTACAGGGGATGGTCAGAGACTGGGGGCATACTACAGGAGATGGTCAGAGACTGGGGACATGCTACGGGAGATGGTCAGAAAATGGGGACATGCAGACTGCAGACATACTACAGGGGATGGTCAGAGACTGGGGGCATGCTACAGGAGATGGTCAGAGACTGGGGACATGCTACGGGAGATGGTCAGAAAATGGGGACATGCAGACTGCAGACATACTACACGAGATGGTCAGAGACTGCAGACATACTACAGGAGATGGTCGGAGACTGCGGACATACTACAGGAGAGGGTCGGAGACTGCGGACATACTACAGGAGAGGGTCGGAGACTGCGGACATACTACAGGCTGGTGGCAGTCACCCACTATACACATGACTATCGGACAGAAGGCGTGCCTGGGACATTTTCTCTTTCATTGGTAAGCTCAGTAAATACAATGTAGGCCTTGGGCCTTTGCCCCGGTGTCACTCTCTGACCCCTCCAGTACCACTGGCTGCTGTGATGAAATGTCTCATGTGGGTCACACAAACTCAATACAGGACTCACCAACTTCTCCTCCTCTCGTCTCCTTTTCACCTCCTCCAGCAACCTCCTCCTCTCTTCTCGCTGGGCCGCTCTCTCCTCCATCGCTGCAACACAAGAGGACCACAGCCGACTGAAAGAACTGAAATCCAATGAATGAAAGGGTGGACCAGGGGCAGTCAGGCTGGGGAGGAAAGTCCTACATGATACTGGACGTCCTCCAGCCAGGAAATGAGGCGGGCTCTATGTGACTTGCTGCAGCTTCTAATGCACATGGTGAGAAGCTCTCAGTGTGCAGTGACATCAGAGGAGAGGAGCCGCTACAACTGTGCCAGACTTAGGAGAACTATGGGGTCAGGGCTTTTCCCCATAGTTCTCCTTAGGGTAACGGGAGGACACAAACTAGCGTCCTCCTATCGCCCTAGGCTCAGTATACCGCGAGCTACAGCTCTCCATATACTGAAACGCCGCATCTGAAGCGGATCCCCGACAATTATGTCTGGATCCGCCCAGCTGCGTGAGTGACAGCTGGCTCTGCCTATCTAGAGGCTGTACCCGCCCCCTCCCCCATCCGTTCCGCCAGTCAGCGCTGGAGCATCGGAGCGGGGAGAGGGGAATCCAGCGTACGCCGGTATGTGTTCGCTCACTTCCCGATCTACTGAGCGGACCTGTGACAGACTCATTGTCACAGGTCGGCTAGAACTATGAGGTGAGGGAGAAGCACCCCCCTCCCCCCTCATAGTTCTCCTTTAACCCCTTCGTGACGGGAGACGTACAGTGTACGTCCCGGCACTTTGTGCCTATATGACTGGCCACGTACACTGTACGTGACGAGTTATATCAGGCTTTGTAATGCCGGTATTTGCTGATTCTCAGCATTTAACAGTCATTCATTAATGTCTCAGTATTGAGGCATTCATTAATGAAAGAATGAAGCTGTTACATGCAAATACACGACTGCAATTTGCGATCCCGTATTTGACAGCTGAAAATAGCAGAGAGGCAGCAGTGACTCACCTCTCTGCTATTTGTTTTGACAGTTCGAGAGCCCGATGTTTAGATACATTTCACTGAAAGGATACAATGTATCTTTTAGTGAAATGTATCAGTTCTGATCGTCTAGGCACAGATCAAAGAGCTTTTAGTGAGATCTGAATCTGACTAAAGTCAGGATCAGTCTCTAAGGTTATTATTAGCTGTTCCTAAGTTTGGATCAGCCTAATAGCCAAAAATAAAATAAAAAAGTTAATTTATCAAGCTGTCATAGTGATTGCTTGATATAAACTGACAAGAAAAAAAAAAGTTTTTTTATTTTATTTTTATTTTTTTTACAAAGTGTAAAAAAATTAAAATAAAGTGTAAAACAAAATTAGGAAAATATAAATTATATATAAATATATTTTTTATACTATAATTAATATAAAAAAATTTTAAAAAAAAAAATAATAATCAAAACTTGTGAAAAAAGTGTTTTCTTCTAGTTTTTTTCCTAATTTTTTTATTTTATTCAAACTAAGTGAGGGGTTAGGTACACATATGTGATATAATTATATAGCCCTATCTGTCCTCTAAAAAACAATATATAATATGTGTGGGTACATTTAGTAAGAAAGTATATTACTGCCGTGGAAGAATCACACCGCAAAAATGTAAAAAATGTGTCAGTCATTTATGAACAGAACCTGAAAACTAGCTCAGTCATGAAGGGGTTAAGGGAAGGACGGAGGTCAGATAGAAGACTGAAGGGAAGGACGGAGGTCAGATAGAAGACTGAAGGGAAGGACGGAGGTCAGATACCCTGTTTCCCCGAAAATAAGACCTAGTACTATTTTTGGGAATTGCTAAAATATAAGACATACCCCGAAAATAAGACCTAGTTGTGACCTTTCCCAGGGCCGGTGGTGGCATAAGGGGGAACTTGAAGAGCCGCGGGAGAGAATAATCGGTACCAACAAAGCCAGCGCTAGAGGAGGCGAGGCGGCGTCGGAGGGAGCAGAGCCGCATAAGCCGATGTTTCCTCTATAGCGCCAGTTACTGTGACAGGCGGAGTGATACCAAATAACTTTAGATTGTTGTACATTTTGTTGCACATTAAAAAAAAAGTCACAGGTGGAGTGATACCAAATGCACTCCGCCTGTGAGGAATCGATAGTGAAAGCGCCCTCACTCATTCTGGCCAGCGATGGGTTAGCAAATTGCTCTTGGACAGGTACGGCACCCCTGATCACCATATTTGTGTACATGAATAAGTGTGGCTTAAATAAATAAGACCTGGTGTGTTTTTTTGAGCCAAAAAAAATATAAGACAGTGTCTTATTTTCGGGGAAACGCGGTAGAAGACTGAAGGGGAGGCCGGAGGTCAGATTTATGTGCATAGCAGGAGACGCCACTGTATCGGACAATATAATGCTTACCTCTCACTGCAGGGTGCGGGGTGGAGCAGACGCTGGCCCTCCGGGGTGCGGGCATCGTGCCTTGGCCTAGGGTGCCATTTGGGCCCTCAGACTGAAGAGAGGAAAAGGATAATCTGAGAAGACACAAAAATAAAAGACAAACCATGGAACAGCATTGGGCTTGACAACCGATAAAAGACTCTATGATACTATGACCTACTGACCATGCCTAGTTTTAACCACACCCACAAAATAATGCCCCTATTTCTAGCCACACCCACATAATCATGCCCCTATTTCTAGCCACACCCACATAATCATGCCCCTATTTCTAGCCACACCCACATAATCATGCCCCTATTCCTTGCCACACCCACAGAATCATGCCCCTATTTCTAGCCACAACCACATAATCATGCCCCTATTTCTAGCCACACCCACATAATAATGTCCCTATTTCTAGCCACACATACAGAATCATGCCCCTATTTCTAGCCACACCCACATAATCATGCCCCTATTTCTTGCCACACCCACAGAATCATGCCCCTATTTCTAGCCACACCCACATAATCATGCCCCTATTTCTAGCCACACCCACATAATCATGCCCCTATTTCTAGCCACACCCACAAATGTGTGGGTACATTTAGTAAGAAAGTATATTACTGCCGTGGAAGAATCACACCGCAAAAATGTAAAAAATGTGTCAGTCATTTATGAACAGAACCTGAAAACTAGCTCAGTCATGAAGGGGTTAAGGGAAGGACGGAGGTCAGATAGAAGACTGAAGGGAAGGACGGAGGTCAGATAGAAGACTGAAGGGAAGGACGGAGGTCAGATACCCTGTTTCCCCGAAAATAAGACCTAGTACTATTTTTGGGAATTGCTAAAATATAAGACATACCCCGAAAATAAGACCTAGTTGTGACCTTTCCCAGGGCCGGTGGTGGCATAAGGGGGAACTTGAAGAGCCGCGGGAGAGAATAATCGGTACCAACAAAGCCAGCGCTAGAGGAGGCGAGGCGGCGTCGGAGGGAGCAGAGCCGCATAAGCCGATGTTTCCTCTATAGCGCCAGTTACTGTGACAGGCGGAGTGATACCAAATAACTTTAGATTGTTGTACATTTTGTTGCACATTAAAAAAAAAGTCACAGGTGGAGTGATACCAAATGCACTCCGCCTGTGAGGAATCGATAGTGAAAGCGCCCTCACTCATTCTGGCCAGCGATGGGTTAGCAAATTGCTCTTGGACAGGTACGGCACCCCTGATCACCATATTTGTGTACATGAATAAGTGTGGCTTAAATAAATAAGACCTGGTGTGTTTTTTTGAGCCAAAAAAAATATAAGACAGTGTCTTATTTTCGGGGAAACGCGGTAGAAGACTGAAGGGGAGGCCGGAGGTCAGATTTATGTGCATAGCAGGAGACGCCACTGTATCGGACAATATAATGCTTACCTCTCACTGCAGGGTGCGGGGTGGAGCAGACGCTGGCCCTCCGGGGTGCGGGCATCGTGCCTTGGCCTAGGGTGCCATTTGGGCCCTCAGACTGAAGAGAGGAAAAGGATAATCTGAGAAGACACAAAAATAAAAGACAAACCATGGAACAGCATTGGGCTTGACAACCGATAAAAGACTCTATGATACTATGACCTACTGACCATGCCTAGTTTTAACCACACCACCCAAAAATCACGCCCCTATTTCTTGCCACACCCACAGAATCATGCCCCTATTTCTAGCCACACCCACATAATCATGCCCCTATTTCTAGCCACACCCACATAATCATGCCCCTATTTCTTGCCACACCCACAGAATCATGCCCCTATTTCTAGCCACAACCACATAATCATGCCCCTATTTCTAGCCACACCCACATAATAATGTCCCTATTTCTAGCCACACATACAGAATCATGCACCTATTTCTAGCCACACCCACAAAATCATGCCCCTATTTCTTGCCACACCCACAGAATCATGCCCCTATTTCTAGGCACACTCGCAGAATCTTGCACCACCTTTTTACTGCCAGGAACACCACAGGGAATGTTTGCTGACGACAGACCCCTCAAAATGGTCCCTGAAAAATAGGGAGGGGTGGTAACCATTTGTATGAGCCCATGAGCCATGGGAGGGAGGAGCCACTGCGTGAGACATAGGGGGGGAGGGGAGGTATCTGACAGATCCGGCCAGTAAAAAGTGACCCTGTGCTGATAGGGCCACTTTATGACTGTATAGGAATGTGAAGTTTGCAGCTTTCGGCAGCTGATGGGACTGACAGGTCACATGACTTCGGGACATTGTAATCCATAGTTTCTCCCCTCTGCCACCACCCAGTGCACCGCTGTCCCTCTGCCCCACGATACAGCCATTAGCAACCCCCCAACAATTTTTTCAGGCTGATCACATGATACAGGCTGATCACATGATACAGAGGGTCTTTTTTCTTTTCGGATCTTCACCCAATGATGCAAAGAGCAGGGCAGACATGATGATGTCAGCACTGATTTTTGCATCATTATACTGTGATCACAGGGTGCCATAATAACCCCTCCTCTGGGGGGCAGATCGGTGACACCCTGCACTCATGGTATGTGCTCAGTCTCTCATGGAAGCATCATTCAACGGATGCCAGAGCTGGGGGGTTTTATGTTAAACTCCCGGGGGGGCTATTTAAAGCAGAACTCCAATTTGTATATTTTTGCTTATCTTTGCTGCAGACGGGGTCCTGACTTCACTTCTTTCCTGTGCATTACAGCTCCATGTTCCACATGCGGGGTACCTCCCACCTGCACAACACTGAGCCTCAGCAGCCACCTCCTGTCACAGTCAGCTGTCATTGTGAACACTCCTTTGTAGTTTCCAGTACTACAGCCGCACCCACCCGCAGCCTGAACCGCACAGACTTCTGGGACATGTAGTCCCTGTGTCGCCACTGCTCCCTGGCCATTGCCATAGGAAGAAGTAGAATGGGACTGGACCACTACATTACATTACTAAAAAAGATTTACATTCTTTTTATCTTTAATTTCTGGGAAAATGCCTTCTTTTTTAGTAATGCAATGTAGTGGTCCACATTACATTACTAAAAAAGAAGGCATTTTCCCAGAAATTAAAGATAAAAAGAATGTAAATTGTTCAGTGGTAGGTGACTGGGGGGAACTATTTGATGCCTGGAGTTCTGCGTTAAGGAAAGAAAAGTTCCCAGAGTAGGTTTTGTGATGTACACACTGTAACAGCGGTCGCCAACCGGTGGTCTGCAAGAAAATTTTGGTGGTCCGCAATTGCTCCCCGGGCCCCTCTGATGCCGTGCTGGCTGGGCTGTCATTGAAGCGGCACGGAGGCTCCGGGGACGCCTCTCACTGACTCAAGCAGCGGCTGTCACAAGGAATGCGCGGCTCTCAGTACAGTGCGGGCTCTGCAGGGGGCGGGGCATCTCGTCAGTACCTGGACATTCCTGCAGGCACACCCGTACGTACGTACATACATACATACATACATACATACATACACACACATATGAAAATATATTTATATATGAGGAAACATAAACTATGACCCATTCTAAGTCATACCTCCGGGGTGCCTCTTGCTTGGCAGCGGAAGATTCTTCATTCAATGGGCCACTTTCCTTCCTTCGGGTCACTTTCGCTGCGGTGACACGGCCAAACAGTTGCGCATTCACGGCGCTGGCGTTCTTGGCTTCCCCTCTTACAATCATCAGTCTCTGGTTCTCCATCAGTTCTTGTATCATCTCTTTCTGCTCCTGGAGCTGTCGTCTCTGCTCCTCGATCATCAGCTGCTGGAACTGGTGCCGGTTCTCATAGTTCTCGCCATAGGGGGCACCTTTCTTCTGGGGGGCTGGTGTCCGAGGGGTGATGCTGGGCTTCATCCGCTGCTGGTTCAGCTCATCGGAGGTGAGAGCCGCGTGCTGCCTGGTCACCTGCCAGGCATGTTTAGGAGCCTTTGGTCCCGGGGAGGTCATGTGAGGACCTGGCGTCTGACAGCTGCTGATTGCGCTGCCGTTTTCTTCCCCCTGAAATCCAATATGGAAGAAGAAGAAGCATCAGATCACATGTGATGGCACCAAAACGAATATTAATATTTGCATGGAGATGGGAAATAAAACTAAACATCACTAAGGGGTTCATTTATAAAAGTTCTGTCCTGGTGTATAGTCGGGTGGATGCCGTTCACACAGCGCTAGCGCCCCTAGATGGCGCTGACAACTCGTCAGCACCATCTAGAGGCGCCCTTGCCATGTGAACTGCATCCGTCCAGCACCCTGGCTCCCCAGCGGTGGCCACCAGGCATTTCTCATGGAGGGGTACCTGATTGCGACAACAGTGAAGTTGGCACTGCTGCTTGTAACCTCCACTTGGAGAGCGTGTGACCAGGTGACAACGAAGGAGCACAATTGGTAGAGAGTGGCGCTGTCATCCTATAACAGGAAGTGCCTAAACATGGCAGGATCACCAAGGATATATCAACTTTACCTGTCACTCCTGAGTGCAGATCCCCTCCAATTCATATACCTGAATCTTCAATGCAGAAGGAAAGTTCACCTTTTGTTCAGTGGTTTCTGGGCTCTGGGCGGTCACCTCAGTGTCGCCCTCACCGTTCATCTTGTTGCCCCTCGTGGATGAGGCCGCTTCCAGCAAAGCTGCCATCTTCCTCTTGGTCTCCTCTTTTCGAGCCTCCAGCTCTCTCTTCTCCTTCTCTGCTCGGCACCAGAGCTGCCACTCTATCAGGCAGTGACGCAAGAGGCGTTTGTGGTAGCTCTCTACTGCCACCTTCTGTTTCCTGGAGGGAAAGATGGAGGTCAGATGCATTGCAGAACTTTAGGAACCAAGCGGGCTTTGCAGTGAACCTGTGCCCAGACAATGCCCACTAAAGTATTCATATGTTCTGAAAAAGCAGCAAAAGCACTTTGCATTGGTTTTACACATATATAGGGCAGCGTGGAAGGTAGGCTCTAACAATGAGCTGGAACAATGAGGAAGATGGCTCCATGGTTCTAACAATGAGCTGGCTCATACTAAATTTAAACATGTTTACATGTACAAAATGTTCCATAGTCATAGCAACAAACTCTTTGAGATTAATTCCGTAACAAAGACTAGAGGACACCACCTAAAACTGGTAGAAAAAAAATTCAAACACAAGGGGCCAAGGAGGTTCTTCTCAGTTCGCGCGGTTAGGGTCTGGAACTCGCTGCCTCAAGCGGTAATTTCCGCAATTAATCTGGAATCGTTCAAGAGGCTTTTGGACGACTTCCTGAGAGACCGAAATGCACAATTGTACAGGTACTCTTAAGAATGAGAACACTCATGGACCTATACACACACACACACACACACACACAACAGGTTGGACTTGATGGACTTATGTCTTTATTCAACCTCAAATACTATGTAACTATGTTCCCCTACAGCACTGCCGGTATCGGAGCATTTGGGCGAGTACGAGCCTCACCCAAATACTCAGTATCGGCATCACAAGTAAAAACAGGGGCTTGATCCGTGTTTTTACTGCCCCGACCAACTACCTACTAATTGACACGGGGGCCGCACAGCACCATACAGGCTGCAGCATCCACAATGTTTTGCTGTGCAGTCATTTTAGCTTGGCATGTTGAGTTTGGCAAGCGATGGCTTTACACAGTGCACATTCACATCAGTCCTTGCCCTCAAGGAGCTTACAATCTAAGGTCCCTATCTCACATGCATACATACAGGGCCAATTTACCTTCCAGCATGTCTTTGGAGTGTGGGAGGAAACGGGAGTGCGCGGAGGAAACCCACGCAAGCACAGGGAGAACATGCAAACCCCATGCAGAAAATGTCCGACCAGGATTTAAACCAGAGGAACTCAGGGCTGCAGAAGTGCTAACCACTACACCACTGTGCCGCCCTATTTAGCAGAGCAGAGGAAGGATAGGGCCCTGGCAGATTTTGATTTCTGTCTGGATCCCTGATACAGATATTACTTAACTTCCTGACCAGTGAAACCATTGTCAGGAACAGGAAGTGAGGGGAAATCTCTCTAACGGAGCCTGGGACAGCAGTCATCCCATCAGGAGTTCTAATACTTCCCTACGTTGTTCACACATTTGGAGCATCGGTCACAAACCTGTTTTGATCTCGTAGCTCGCTCTCCGTTTTTTGGGTCTCCCGTTCCAGCTTTTGTGACCACACGTGTTGCCTCCATGCCCGGAATGTCCTCAGCTGAAGCTTCCAGTCTGCCATTGCCCGGGCTTTGCCCATCTTCACCCGACGCTCCAGGATCAGCTGGTACCAGGCAGAGAAATACTTCTGTAAGCACTGCAGAAAGAAAACTGCTGTGAGATCGGAGGCCTGATTGGATCAGTGACATCCATGGCTTCCTCTAGTCCATCCTTTTTCACAACCAGTGAAGTGAAAGGAGATGAGGTCAGCAGGAGAGATCGTTGTCAAACAAGAGACTTAGAGGCACTTTCATCAGAAGGTAAATATTCATCAGTCATGCAAAGGGTAACAACACCACCAACATGATTTGTGGCACGCTGGCAGCTTCATCAGGGTCAGGGCAGGTAAACACATCTAACAGGTAAATAAGTTGTCTAGTATTGGACAGGTCATGATATTCACCCTTATAAAAAGGTACAAAGGTCAGACTAAAATTTGCATCATAAGCGTTACAATTGCATCAAGACGTTGCAATCCCCTCCTCCCCTTTCCAATCCCATTTAAACTTATGTGGGCCAAAAGGTGGTAACCCCAAGACCGGAGGGACAGCTGCTGTTATTTCTGCATCCTGCACTGGTCCAGTCACGAGCATTACCTGTCTGGGCTTTTGCAGGGGGGAACCCTTTCTGATCTTCACCCTGGTTGCCAGAAAACCTTGTCCCAACGCATCCTCTAGTGCCCTGGTGCCCAACCTGTGACCCTTTGACACATAGGGCTCATTCACACTGGAATCGGCCGGCACGTACAGCTCCGTGCTGCGTGCAGGGCCGTACCGAGCAGCTCCCGGGAAGGACCGGTGCTGTGTGTGATTAGTACACAGCCCCCGTCCTTCTCTATGGGACTACGCGGCCGTACGCCCCCCTACGCTCACCCGCCCGGCACGTCCGTGCGGGTGAGCGTACTCGTACGCTTACAAGATGGATCCTGTCTGCATCTAGCCAGGAAACACACACCCCTACGGACCTGCACTTGAGGTGAGCGTAGGGGGACGTACGGCCGCATAGTCCCATAGAGAAGGACGGGGGCTGCGTACTAATCATGCGCAGCGCCTGTCCTTCCCAGGAGCTGCCCGATACTGCCGTGCACGCAGCATGGAGCTATACGTGTGGGCCGATTCCAGTGTGAATGAGGCCTTGCTGTGCACCCCTTGGGGTCCTGGCAGGCATGTCTGCAGTCACTGATTATTATCTAAAGGCATTTGCTGATGTCAGAGGGTCCACAGTGGTGGTCGGCTTACTTGATATGATGTATGGGGTTACACTTGAGCCCCCTATGTCAAGTAAACTGACCACCGCATACTCTAGTGCACCCTGGTGCCCAAACTTTGGCCCTTTGACACTTACTGTGCGGCCCCTGGCAGCCATGTCTGCAGTCTCTGACAGCTTTCTGTAGTATTGCATTCACTGATTATTATCTGAGGCCCTTTGCTGATGTCAGGGGCCACACTTAAAGTGACATTAAACCCTCAGATTTTTTAACATAAACCAATACTGTAATGTGCGCCTTACTGTAATCCATGGTTGTTTCCCTTCTCTTTGCTGCTCTTCCTTTTAAATCTGTATCTGTTCTCATGCTGGGCAGAACTTCTGTTTTGCAGCAGACTGCCTTGTCTCTGGAATGGATACACGGTGTCTGTGTGCAGGTTCACAACCTGAGCCAGCACTACAGGAAGAGGCACTCAGCTGCAAAGGGAAGTTCTCCCCAAGCATGAGAAGCCATGAGGATTTAAAAGGAAGAGCAGCAAAGAGAAGGGAAACTACCATGGATTACAGTAAGGCGCACATTACAGTATTGGTTTATGTTAAAAAATCTGAGGGTTTAATGTCACTTTAAGGTCCCCTATATCAAGTAAGCTGACCACCACTGTTCTGGTGGCTATATGTATGATACACAGAGCAATGGCCATCCTCGCCAAATCCTGCTGCAAGTATAGGAGAAGCCAGAGACCAGGACCCAAGACAAATTCGGGATACCTCTGACACCCGTGCTTGCTGTTAAAGGGCTCTGTTCATAGACATCATGGAAGCAGGGAGTCCATCATGTATTTGTAATGCGCAGATATAACTGCCCTCATCCACATCAGTGTATACATTTTACATTACTAATGATTTCTTTATTTATGTGAACATGTCTGTTTGCTGATCCATATTTATAAATCTGTATTTCTTCTATTGACACAAACATTTTTCTTGTAGTGCCTATTAGGGATGCGCCTT
Organism: Nanorana parkeri; assembly: GCF_000935625.1. Classification (NCBI taxonomy): domain Eukaryota; kingdom Metazoa; phylum Chordata; class Amphibia; order Anura; family Dicroglossidae; genus Nanorana; species Nanorana parkeri. The sequence continues at coordinate 33,493 of NW_017309013.1, forward strand.
GCTTGGTGTGAACCCAGTGACTTCTTCTCCCTCCCCTCATAAGGCTCCACATGATGTTTCAATCAGAGGCAGGGTGTCTGAAAGCAAGCAGTTTTTGCTGTCCTCATAGTGCTCTTCTCTGGTGAACTTTGCATTGAATGATGATTTAACAAAATAAATTGATATAATTAGTAATAAAAAAACATTATAGCGGAAGCAGGAAGGGTTGCCGCTCTTATGCTTGCTTCATATGCCAGAGCCTGGAAAGTCAGGTGCAGGCAGGATGGGAACTCGCCCATGCTGCCCTCACAAGCTTGACTGCAAAGGAATGGCCGCACACTGATGATCTCAGCGCTTCAATTAAACTTTATTGTTCCGCACACATCATCAGATCATCGGCCTGCGGTTGTCTTTACCATCGTAGCTATTCTTTAAGATTTCTCACCATGTGATTGTCGGCATAAACCTGGCTGAGCAGCTCTTGGATCTTGGCCTGCCTCTCCCGGGTTCTTCTCTCGGACTCCAGCTCCTGGACCCCTTGCTGTATGTGGACCGTCTCCTCCATCCTTTTACTCCCCTTCTGCTGTCTCTTCCACTCTCTGCACACAAACACAACCAACATATAACTGGCAGGGAGCTTTAGCAGAAAAATCTGACCGGAACTTTTCAGTCTCATCCACCCCAAGATATCCCCCAAAACTGCTATTTAAAGGTCATCTCTGAAAACATCGGAATATCCACCAGCATGCTGACAGATGTGTACCTGCGTGTTCTTTGTCCTCACATGATTAATAATGATCAGCACTGTTGTACTATCCTCTTCTAAAGTCACTCTTTACGGGCTATCTAGATGGCACTTCCGGTCCGGGGGGACCAGACACATGTGCAGCACAGGGCCCGGTCCCCTCGACACCCACATGCCATTTTCTGCGTGATCGCGTCAGTGTGAATCATGTCGGTGGGTTTATTACCACATATCAGCTTATGACTGCCCAGTGCCACCCAACTCCAACCTTGTGTCCCACACATCATCAGGGGGTTGCCAAACTTTGGCCCTCCAGCTGTGGTAAAACTACAAATCCCCATCATGCATCTGCCTCTGGAAATCATGCCTGTGGCCAGGGCTGTCCCTAGTTAAATCACCCCCTGAGGCAATGTCCTCCAGGGGCGGAAGGGTTGGGGCTCTGGGGTGGGTGCTGTCAGGGGAATTGTCACTGGATCATG
>NW_017309013.1:34811-63136 GCF_000935625.1 Nanorana parkeri
GGGGAATTTGCCCTGGACCATGGGGGGGGGGGGCTGTTTTTTTCAATGGTGGCAGACGCCAGACTGCGCCGTCAGCAGCTCTGTCGGCGTTCTGCCCAGCTGACTGATGTCACTGGTTGCAAGGAGCTAGGCAGGACGCAAGCTAGAGCATCCCCCCACAGCTCCTGGCAACCGGTGACATCAGTGAGTGGAAAGCCGCACCACAAAGAGCGTCACGGGTTGCTAAGAGCTCTCAGTAACCTGGGACACTGTGGCCGCATCCCATCATCAACCCCCCACCCCCTGGCTGATCTCCAATGAGATGTTACTTTATATGTGTTACATGACTTAATTCACAAAGTATAACTTAAAGTGGAAGTAATATTTAACACATGCTGATTGGTAGACATTTAAAGGGCAATAGGGACTGCGTTAGTCTCTTCTGCCATAAAAGCTTCTTCCTACCATTCTGCAATTTTGTTTTCCTGTGCCTTGCGCTGTGCATTCCCCATTTGTCACTGCAATCCTTGAAGTGACATTAAACCCTCAGATTTTTTACATAAACCAATACTGTAATGCGCGCCTTACTGTAATCCATGGTTGTTTCCCTTCTCTTTGCTGCTCTTCCTTTTAAATCCTCATGTCTTCTCATGCTGGGGGAGAACTTCCCTTTGCAGCTGAGTGCCTCTTCCTGTAGTGCTGGCTCAGGTTACAAACCTACACACAGACACCATGGGTGTGATTTACTAACCTAAAACACACGCACGCACCAGGTGCGTGTGATTTTCACACAGCAAAACGTATTTATCAACCAAAAAGTCTCTAAAAGCATATTTCCACTAATGCCATATATGGAAAAATCATGCACATGATGCATATAAAATGCTGCTTCACAGTTTAGACAAAAATGGTTAGCTCGTGCATTTACATTCCTGCATTCATCAACGCAAGCAACACAACGTAGAGCTAATTTACACAACATCACCTTGCAAATTCATGCAGGGCTTTGCACAACACACCTGCTGGGTGTGTACACACTACCAAGGTGTTTAGATTCCCCCCATAGATCATGCTGGGAGGGAACACACTACAGAGTGTATACATGTTCGTGGCGTGTTTATAAGGTTAGTAAATCAACCCCCATGTAGCCATTCCAGAGACAAGGCAGTCTGCTGCAAAACAGAAGTTCTGCCCAGCATGAGAAGAGATTTAAAAGGAAGAGCAGCAAAGAGAAGGGAAACTACCATGGATTACAGTAAGGCGCACATTACAGTATTGGTTTCTGTTAAAAAATCTGAGGGTTTAATGTCACTTTAAGGATGCCAATGCCATTATGGTGGTCAGAAGCTCTCTTACAGTTTCCTCGCCTCCTCCATGACTCTTCTGCGTTCGTTCATCTCTTTGCGCAGCTTCACCATCTCTCTCTGGATCTCCTCCTCCTCCTTCTTGGTCTTCAAGGCTTTCTGTTTGCTCTCCTCTTGGACCAGCAGCTGGGCCTGAGCCAAAGCCGCCTTCTTCATCGCCCTCTCCTGCTTCTGCTTCTCCAGCGCCTTTTGCCGCTGCGCTCGGTTCTCCTTCACCTGCGCAGATCATGTGACACCTTAACAGCAAGTCGGTGAAACGGCAAACGGCGCCGTCAGCAGTTTTACGGTCTGCAAAATGGTCAGCTAGTCAATTTAGAGATGTTCTATTGGCTTCCCGGTTATGTGATCACTGTAATTGGCTGTCACACAGCAACACGCCGGCCATATGAACACATACACATGGCAGCCCGGCATAAGGCCCAGTGCTGTGCTGCAACATATAGGGGTACAGCAGCAGCATTAAGGGGTTAATACCCTGTATGACCCCCCAGGCCCTGTAATCCCCTTGTGTTGTGTTTCAGCATCCCCACCTGCTGGTGCCTCACTTCCATGGTGACCCGCGGGTCCCTCTGCTTGGCCTTCCTCTTCTCCCCCTCCTCGCTCCGGAGGTTCTTGAGTATCCCAGAATCCACCACTTCTTTCTGGAGAAGCTTCTGCAGGAAGTCCTGGGTGTTGGTGTCCTCGGTCTCGTGCTCCAGATACTGATAGAGATCTGCAGGTAGACAAGGAAGGAGTGACACACTGAGCGGTCCTGTCATGTCATTGGTTTCACCTTCCATCAGGGAGATCTTTCTGCTACATTAAAACACAGAGGACACTGCGGTTTCTATATTGCAGCTTGCATTTTATGAATGGGTCACAAAATGCATGCCATGATGCGGCGTGAGCTAGGGGTGTATAGCCAAGGAGGAAGACCAGGACATATCTGTTATGGCTAAGGTTCATAACGGGTTAACAGTATTTGGTGACTGTTTTATTACAGGAGACATTGTTAGAGCTCCCACAACACAGACCAGGGCAAGCTGGGAAAATGACAGCTAACAGCTCTAGAGCCACGGCAGAGGAGGAAGACCAGGACGTATCTGATATGCCCAAAGTCCATAACGGGTTAACAGTGTTTGCTGGCTGTTTTATCACAGGAGATGTTGTTTAGCTCCCACAACACAGACCAGGACAAGCTGTAAACATGGCAGCTGGTCCTCCAGGTTTCCGACAGCTCTGAAGCCATGGGGGAGGAAAAAGACCAGGACGTACCTGGCACGCCCAAGGTCCACCGGTTAATAACGCATGTGGTTCAGTGTTTGATTAGACGCGTTTTGATGCAGCTCCTTATTAACTCCTTGCAGGCCAAACCTTACTTAGAAGTTCAGGAGGCAGTTCTGGAACACACTGCCCTGGATAGCAATCGGCAAATGCCAGGAGAAGCTGCCACCCACAAGCCCGCAGTGTGCCCGGGCCTGTAGGCAGAGATGCTGCCTGGACAGTAACACAGAAGTCTGGACCTTCTATAGATAGTAATCAGTTGATGGCCCAGTGCAGAAGAAGAATACCGTTCAGCAAGTAGGCTGTGCCCCCCCCCCCGCGGGTCAGTTATATATCCCGCTCTATAGAGGAGCATGGGGCCGAAATGAAAGACTTTCACCATTGACGGGCCCCAGCTTTTGGTATGCCCTGCAGCCAGGCCAGGTCTGACCCACATGGGCCTTCAATATAACCAGAGAAGACGAATACTGCGGCTGATCACCTCTTGGGTGTGATCTGCATCTGCCCGCTACAGGAAACTGCAAGCTGGCGCCCTCTACAGGAAACTGCAAGCTGGCGCCCACTAGAGGAAACTGCAAGCTAGCACCCGCTACAGGAAACTGCAAGCTGGCGCCCTCTACAGGAAACTGCAAGCTGGTGCCTTCTACAGGAAACTGCAAGGTGGCGCCCACTAGAGGAAACTGCAAGCTAGCACCCGCTACAGGAAACTGCAAGCTGGTGCCTTCTACAGGAAACTGCAAGCTGGTGCCTTCTACAGGAAACTGCAAGCTGGCGCCCTCTACAGGAAGCTGCAAGCTGGCGCCCTCTACAGGAAACTGCAAGCTGGTGCCTTCTACAGGAAACTGCAAGCTGGCGCCCTCTACAGGAAACTGCAAGCTGGCGCCCTCTACAGGAAACTGCAAGCTGGCGCCCACTAGAGGAAACTGCAAGCTGGCGCCCACTAGAGGAAACTGCAAGCTGGCGCCCACTAGAGGAAACTGCAAGCTGGCGCCCTCTACAGGAAACTGCAAGCTGGCGCCCTCTACAGGAAACTGCAAGCTGGCGCCCTCAACAGGAAACTGCAAGCCGGCGCCCTCAACAGGAAACTGCAAGCCGGCGCCCTCAACAGGAAACTGCAAGCTGGCGCCCTCAACAGGAAACTGCAAGCTGGCGCCCTCAACAGGAAACTGCAAGCTGGCGCCCTCTACAGGAGACTGCAAGCTGGCGCCCTCTACAGGAAACTGCAAGCTGGCGCCCTCTACAGGAAACTGCGAGCTGGCGCCCTCTACAGGAAACTGTGGGCTGGCGCCCTCTACAGGAAACTGTGAGCTGGCGCCCTCTACAGGAAACTGCGAGCTGGCGCCCTGTACAGCCAGAGAAGCTCCCCGCAATCTTACCTTCAAACTTGTTGTACTTGATGAACTCCGGAGGGGGCAGTTTTGGGGGCTCTGCGGCGGTGTTATCCGGCTCTTCATCCTCTTCACTGGCCAGTTCCAGCCTCAGCTTATTGCTCAGCCACTCGCTCAGCAGCTCCTGGGCTGGGGGGTGGGGGGGAGAGAATGTGGAGTCATCACTCTATACACATGACACTGTCAAAGCAACTCAGAGACTGTAAAGCTCAACTCCTGGCAGAGAACTAACTACATACATGATATGGATATAAGGGGGGCTGCTTTGCCGGCCACATGATTTGTCTTTGTCCATCTAGTTCTCAGATTTACACAGCTGTGCCACACTGCATAGTACTGTCTGGCGCTTGAATAGCTTCCTCAGACAGCTGAGGAGCCGGAAGTGATGCAATCAGCTCCATTCAGCCGGGAGGAGATCGCCGAGAGGATGTTCGCTGCTCTCTCCCTGCTTTGCTGCCCGCAGACGCCCGCCATGCGGAGCCTGGGAAGCAAGGTCAGGTGACGTACGGAATACATGGTTGGCAGCAAAGGGGTTAAAGAGCCCAGGCACAGAAGCATCGAGTATTTTAAACGCTTACGTATAATCCACAAATGACTTTTTATTCACTTGAGGATGTGCCTCTGAACTTGCTAGAAAATCTGACTTCCGCAGGAAGAGTCAATTACTTAGCACCTCCCGCTCCCAGGTCATAGCCCTTCCCTTATCTGGGAGTGTCTAACTACTGTCTGCGCTGACCTGGCTCCTCAACCCGCCCCATACCTACATAATCTTTTATATCACTGCCAAGGGAATACTATAGAGCAGGGGTAAGGCAACCTTGGCCATCCAGCTACGGTGCAACTACAAGTCCCATGAGGCATTGCAAGCCACATACATGACTTCCAGAGGCAGATGCATGCTGGGGATTGTAGTTTTATCACAGACTTTCTATTTCCCCTGCTATAGAGAGTCACGTCAGTGACAGCTCTGAGGCTGCTGACATCACACCCAGCAGCAGTCCCAGGGAGGGGTGGTTCTGTGAGACCTCTGCAGAGAGACCACTGCTTCCAGAGGCCTCTGTTGTGCTTTAATAAATGTTCTCCAACACTTAATCCAACTGAGCAGCAATGATCTGACCTGTGTACAGCCAACATAAAAAACACAACATTGTACTTCTTGTTTCTTCCCCGGCAGCCCCGTCACCCGCCTCGGGTTTTACCTTCGGTGTAAGCGTCGTCGTGGTCGTGGAGCTGGTCGGGGGATTCCAGATCCAGTGTGGGACGTGGGGCTCTCTGTGCGCCCCGAGCCGGCTTTTTATTGGAGAACGCTTCAGAAACGGCGAATTCCGAGGCCTGCTCCACTCTCTGCGGATACCAAAAGTCAGGCGGCAAGAGTTAGAACTGAGGATTCACCGACGGGGAAAGTTCTGCTTGTGATTCACCATCATTACTGCAATGTGGCCAGATATCCACAAGGTGGCGCCATCTGTCTCATTGTTATTGTCCGTCGCTTGTTCTTATCAGAACGTATAAAGTTGGTGCTGGATTTTTTTTTTTGTATGGAAATTAATCTACCTGCATGTGTTCCTAGCGTGTTCCTGAGTTCTGTGACAGTGGTCAAAGTTCATCACCAAATAAGCACTCACGGTCGGGGAGGACGGGCTCTATTTGATCTGAACACTGATTGCAGACCTACCTCTGCAGAGAGACCACTGCTTCTCAAGGCCGTATTTGTGCTTCAATAAATGTCCTCCAATGTTTATAAGAGATCTGAACACTGATTGGTGGCTATAGGTCTGACTAAAGGGAGGCTGTTGGACCTCTGAAGAGACCACTGCTTCCAAAGGCCTTTAATAAATGTCATCCGACATTTTCAAGATCTCCGAACACTCATGGGGGAAGGGCTGTCAGACCTCTGCAGAGAGACCACAGCTTCCAAGTGCCTCAGTTGTGCTTTAATAAATGTCCTCCAATGTTTATAAGAGATCTGAACACTGATTGCAGAACTTTAAAGGAGAACTATGAGGGGGAGGGGCTTTTCACTCCCCTCATAGTTCTAGCCGACCTGTGACAAACTCATTGGTGGGAGGGCTGTCAGACCTCTGCAGAGGGACCACAGCCTCCCAAGGACTCAATTGGCCTTTAATAAATGTCCTCCAATGTTTTCAAGAGATCTGAACACTGATTGCAGAGCTATCAGTTCTGGGAGAGCTGTCAGACCTCTGCAGAGAGGCCGCTGCTTCCCGAAGCCTCAATTACCCTTTAATAAATCTCCTCCAATGTTTTCAAGACAGCCGAGCTCTGTGGCTGGAAGTAGCAAGGCACCTGGCGGGGAAACCCGGAAATGAGTGGAGGTTTTTAAGGAACGGCAGCTCCTAAAGAGAATGAAGTTCGGCAGAGGGGGGAGCACGGCAGGCGAGTGTGACACCCCCTCTTTATTGGGGAACCTTGTGTAGCACTTTTCCATTTTGTGACACTCTAAGTAACACACAATAACGGGGAACGTTGTCACCTACCTTGATCCAGTGCTCCACATTGTCGCTGTCAAACGCCGGCTGTGAACAAGAGACGGGACAGGAAGTGAGCCGGGACAGGAAGTGAGCCGGAGAATCACCTCATGACAACATTCCTGTACAAGAGTTTCAATGAGACCTTTATTGGCCTGAATCTGACCCCTCGCTAGGCCCCGATAACATGAAGGGAAACCCATGAAATCTCATATACGATGGATGTAAGTTGTTTCCAATCCATTTAAATCCCTGGTGATCCTACCATGATAGTCTTTGTTCAGGAACTTCCTGTTATGGGTGACAACTAGTGATGGGCTCGGGCGTGTTCGCAGGTCCACATGCCGAGCCCGCCAGGAAGCTGACAGCGCCAATCACAGGCACTGAGACATATCTCCATCTCTGCTGCTGCGGACCGGGATAATGTCTCAGTGCCTGTGATTGGCGGGAGCTGCGCACATGCCCGAGCCCACCACTAGTGACAACGCTCTGTCCCTGTCTCCCATTTATGCTTCTGTTTTGTTATCCTGTCATATAGGCTTCCAATGGAGACTATAAGCGGCTGTTTCAACTCACATTACACAGACGCATTGCCTCCACTGCCCTTGTGTTGTCACCATTGCCCACGCATTGCCTCCACTGCGCTTGTGTTGTCACCATTGCCTGCATGCTGTCACTATTACCCGTGTGTTGTCACCATTGCCTCCACTGTCTATGTGTTGTTACCATAGCCCATGTGTTGCCATCCCCTGCCTGTGGGTTGTCACCATTGCCTGCATATTGTCAACACTGCCCATGTGTTGTCACTAACGTCCATGTGTTGCCATCCTTTGCCTGTGGGTTGTCACCATCGTCCATGTGTTGTGCCTGTTACCTTTGCCTGCGTGTTATCACCCCTGTCCTTTGTCCCCCCCGCCATACTCACTAACCTGCTTGTATGTCACCTCAGTAGTATAGCACAATACCCCTTCTCTCCTCTCTCACAGGCCCCCGGCTATGCTGGCACCCACTCCCCGGGTCTCACCTTGCTGCCTCCCGTCCTCTGCCTCTTCCAGCGGTATAGCCCTGGCCGGGCCCCACCAGCACCTGCCCTCATATCCCCGGCTCCTGGCAACATTGTGCTCACAGCTCAGCTCCCTGCTGGGTTTGGGGCCGTCAAGGATGCTGGGATTGGTAGTCCTACTCGGAGAATTCCTCCACCGCTAACAATGTTGGCCGGACTACAAATCCCGGCGTGCCGTGCAGCGCAACGGAAGCGTCTTGCGGTATCTAAGGTAACAGAGTCTGGACAACTTGTGACTGCTGACAGCGGGCGGTGGATGATGACGTGGCTGAAGCGGATTGGAGAAGGCCGCTGATGGAGAAAGTGAGCGACTTCCGGGACACATGCACATGTTACAGGTGAGTGTAATTCAGGAATGAAAAGTGTCACCTCTGTCAGTGTGTCCGTCACTAAGCACTCTGCACCATGGCAGGGGAATCTAGATACTTCACTGGATATTCAGGAGGGGGATTTATACAGTACACAAAGCAAAGCAGAGACCTCTCCAGATGTGTTCTGTTCTGTCCAGTGTTTTCTCTCTGGGATCCTCTTATATGTTTACTGATTCCGTACTGGAAGTGGTTCTGTTAAGGAACATGTCACTTTTCCCATTCAAAACATGCAGACAGGTCCTGTTAAAGGACAACTGTACCTATGGCAGAATTGTCCTTTAATTAGCCCCCACCCCTTCCACACTAGATTACAGTCCTTAGTCTGTTTCTTTGAATTTTTGCTATGCAGCAGAGGCATTCCAGTGAAAACGTCCATGCCAGGTTTTCCTTTCCCATTCCTTCCTATGGAGAGAGCTGTATTCTGATGGGCCCCTGAGTACGGCTGACTTATTGGAATGATTAGGGCCGCACATACGTAGTAAGAGGGAAGACCTGGCAGGGATACCTTCACTGGAAAGGCTGTGCAGGGCCACACACCAGAGACCCCTGGTTTAGGAGGCAGAAAGTGAGGATCACCAGCACTCAGGAGATGACGTTCAAATCACAAAGTCCATTTATTCAGATAAATCGGCACATATGTGACCTTTATTGCCCCGTTGAAGGGACCCTGTGTGGTCCAGAAACGTTGGCTATATGTGACGATTTAGCTGAATAAATGGACATTATGATTTGAACGTCATCTTCTGAGTGCTGGTGATCCCTCACTTTCTACCAATTGATGAACACGGCGCCATCCGTGATTATCACTACAAGCACCACCATTGTGATTTGGTCTGAGATGCTGCAAGGAGTGCAGCGGGACACATTGTTATACTATGGTTGAGGAGACAGGTACGTATTTGAGCAAGGGGGGAAGGAGAATTACGGGAAGGAAGGAATCAGCAACAGCAGATTCAAGGTGCGGGGTTTAAAGTGCCAATGACCACCAATGATTGGGGGAGGGAGGATTTTAATTGCTACTACTTGGCTCCGTTTGGCGACTTTTCAAGGCTAAGCGCTCCCTAACCACCTAAAAGCCGCTGCAATTCCTTTCCAAAAAGTAGCGACCAAAGAATCAGATCACCTTGGGGTGTCTACTTTTCAAAGAAAAAAAACTGAATCATTTCGGGGTGCTTGTACTGTTCTGGCATTTTTATGTGATATGCTTCATAGCAGAACGTAAGTGAAACTTTTTCCTAATTAAAAAATAACAATGGTTATTAATTACAATCAGATGAAAGCTCTATCTGTATCAAAAAAACATCTACAATTCATTTGGGTTCAGTGTTCCCTAACCGAGTTATTGTCAGTCAAACTATCACAATGTCACTCAGCTCTGTGAATATGGACTTCCTTTTGTGTCTATTCATTTCTTCCTCTCTGTTCTTCCTGCATCTGACGGGTTTAGTTGCCATGATGAAGCTGACAATCAGTAAAGTGACGGGAAGAGCTCGCCTTGGAGTCATCACAAGCCTAGGACAGAGCGGGGAGAAGTCCCTGGAGGTTCCTGGATGTCTCCTGTACACGAAGACGGCATCTCCACCGCATCTCACCCACGATACACTGCAGACCATCGAAGGAGTCCCCCCTGTCACTCATGTCACACTCTCCTCACTGTAAGTACAACTTTTCATGAGTCCTCTCTTAGACAATTGTCTCCGGAGCTGGTGTCCCCATTGGATGTTTTCCCCCCATTCCTGACAACAGAACAGGAAACGCTTTCTTTAATGACACTTTTAGCTCCTTATCTGACTGCCGAAACTATGGGGGGAAATAAAGTCTGCTTGTGATGGTTTTGTTTGCAGGGCTGAACATCAGGAGGTGCTAGAGGAGTATAAAGAAGGAATTGGGAAGTTTGCTGGTAAGTACACAGGAGAAGATTTTACTGCTTGTGTTACTGGAACTGTCACTGAGAAAACCAATATTCTTGTAAATTATGATTGAAGTAGATATTTTAGGGGTATATTTAGCGTGTATGCTCATGTATTGCAGGACATTCTTTTGGCTAATGTTATTTAACACACCTATGCTAACTAGGTTTTTATTGTGTACTTTTATTGACCAGGTGACCGTACTGTTTTGTTGATTGTACACAAAGGAACAGCTGTAGGGAATGTTGTCAAAACCTGTTTAGTTAACTAACATCAAAGGGGTCATTAGACCAGCCAATCGGAAATCCTTTCAGTGTTAAGGTGCCCATGCACTTTACAACCCTCGCAAGACTTTTGTCTTGCGAGGGTTGTAAAGTACTTTAAAAAACGTACGACCGCCCATCTTGGACAGGCAGATCGTACTTGCGATCATCACAAGCCCGCCCCCCTGAGGGGCGGGCTTACGATGACTGCAATGAGGGGCGGGCTTACGATGACTGCAATGAGGGGCGGGCTTACGATGACTGCAAACGGGCTGTGTGTGCGTGCGCACACCGGCCTGTTCGGCAGTTGTCGAACCAGCAGGCCACTAACTCGCCGAGTATCGTACGATTCCCGGCGGGTTTTCTAGCCTGCTGATTCGACGGAAGACGTGCGACCGTTTCTACTGTACGATTCTTGCACGCCTTCCATACACTGCACGATTCTCGTACAATCGCGGGATTTCGCGCGATTCTCGTACGAGAATCGTGCAGTGTATGGGCACCTTTAGTGAATGGCACTAAACTGTATATGAATTCAGAGCTGACAGTGGCTAGAAAGAGATCAGAGTCATGAAGGGAGGCACAGAGGTGGATATATAGATTGGAGATATATGCTGGGTAGTTAGAAGTGGGTCATCATGGAACCTTTGGCATCTGAGGTCTAGATATTTTGCTCTGTATTACTCTGTTGGACTGTTCCTGTTCATTTTTTACTTCGATCCAATTAAACGCTACTCTCTGGAAAGAATTGAGGTTGCCTCGATTTTCACAACGCACATAAATATATATATTTGGGTATTTTATATATTTATACACCCGCCATATATTACATCACTACAAATATGTGTGTTCTCAGTGATGTCACCAGTCTCTAGTGAATGGATAGGCTGCATTCTCAGTGATGTCACCAGTCTCTAGTGAATGGATAGGCTTCATTCTCAGTGATGTCACCGGTCTATAGTGGATGGATAGGCTGCATTCTTAGCGATGTCACTGGTCTCTAGTGAATGGATAGGCTGCATTCTAAGTGATGTCACCAGTCTCTAGTGATAGGATGCAGTTCCTGTGATGTCACTGGTAGGATAGGCTGCATTCTCAGTGATGTCACCGGTCTCTAGTTAATGGATAGGCTGCATTCTCAGTGATGTCACCGGTCTCTAGTGATTAGATAGGCTGCCTTCTAAGTGATGTCACCATTCTCTAGTGAAGGGATAGGCTGCATTCTCAGTAATGTCACCGGTCTCTAGTGAATGGATAGGCTGCATTCTCAATGATGTCACCGGTCTCTAGTGAATGGATAGGCTGCATTCTCAGTGGTGTCACCGGTCTCTAGTGAATGAATAGGCTGCATTCTCGGTGGTGTCACCAGTTTCCATTGATCAGATCGGCTGTAATCTCAAACCATAACAATAAGTCACAACTGGGAGGACTCCAGCTGTTGTGGAACCACAATTCCAATGGGGCATTGCAAGACTAACTAACATGGCTCACAGCAGCATAATGAGATTTGTAGTTTCAGCACAGTGAACAGGAGTGTAGAAGTTGCCTACCCCTACCATAGCTGCTCTTACAGTACATACTGCTTTTAGTTTGCTTTGGTAAATTGGTAAATGGTTTAATTTTTTTCCAGTGAGTAGTTGTGTGATTTATTAATAATAAAGCTATGAATGAATCGGATGCGTCTTTTTATAGTTAAAAGTACAAAATAAATCTTGTTTTCTTCTATAAAGAAGTCAGAAAATAGGACACTTTGTTCATATTGATTTCACTTCCCCAGAACACGAAGATCTTCTTCTCGGTTCTGGTAATGGGTGGCGGTACAGCGGTGTGCTTTGTAGTCATAGTGGCAGCTCCTCGTCCTGCGTGGGGTTGTTTATCGCTTCTTCTCTGATTAGTGTGGTCGGAAAGTGGTGACTACAGGAAGTCCAGGACAGGAAGTGACCCTGTTAACAGCCTCGCTTTGTGTTTTGTTTTGTGCAGGTCTGTCAGACGCAGTCTTGTATTGTTCTGTCAGTGACCCCGTCACCCCCAGCCCCAACGGATACAACACCAACAAGGTAAAGTTCTCTGCGCAGCATCCTTAGATAAAATGTGACGTCAACCCAAATTTCATTTAACGTTTTCATCAATAAAGCTCTTATGTTCCCTCGGATAATACGTCTTATGTTTCATCAAACCGCGCTGATGTAACATGAGCGTACCGTCCACCTAATATTGGGTTATATGTGATCTGTTGCCTTAAAGTGAACCTGTAGAATAAACAGGATAAATATATACAGTGACCAGCCATAACATTATGAAGCCCCGCCTAATATTGAGTAGGTCCCCCTTCTCCTGACCCGTCCAGGCATGAACTCCACTAGACCTCTGAAGGTGTGCTGTGGTATCTGGCACCAAGCCGTCAGTAGCAGATCCTTTAAGTCCTGTAAGTTGTGAGGTGATCGGCCTCCATGGATCGGACTTGTTTTTCCTGCACATCCCACAGATGATCGATTGGATTGAGATCTGGAGAATTTGTAGGCCAAGTACCCCTCAAACTCCTTGTTATGTTCCTCAAACCATTCTTGAACCATTTTTGCAGTGTGGCAGGGCGCATTATCCTGCTGAAAGAGGCCACTGCCGTCAGAGAATACCGTGTAGGGGGGTACTTGGTCAGTAACAATGTTTAGGTCGGTGGGATGTGTCAGAGTGACATCCACATGAATGGCAGGACCCGAGGTTTCCCAGCAGAACATTGCCCAAAACATCACACTGCCTCCGCCAGCGTGTCTTCTTCCCATAGTGCACCCTGGTCCCATCTCTTCCCCAGGTTAGTGACACACACGCACCCGGCTGTCCACATGATGTAAAAGAAAATGTGATCCATCAGACCAGGCCACCTTCTTCCATTGCTCCGTGGTCCAGTTCTCATGCTCTTGTGCCCATTGTAGGCGCTTTTGGTGGTGGATACGGGTCAGCATGGGCACCCTGACCAGTCTGCGGCTACACAACCCTGTACGTAACAAACTGCGATGCTCTGTGTGTTCAGACACCTTTCTATCAGAACCAACATTCAGTTATTCAGCAATATGAGCTCCAGTAGCTCTTTTATTGGATCGGACTACACGGGCCAACCTTCGCTCCCCTCATACATCAATGAGCCTTGGCTGCTCATGGCCTGTCACCAGTTCACTTGTTTTCCTTCCTTGGACCACTTTTGGTCGGTCCTGACCATTGCAGACCGGGAACATCCCACAAGAGCTGCAGTTTTGGGGATGTTCTGACCCAGTCGTCTAGACTTCACAATTTGGTCCTTGCGAAAGTCCCTCAAATCCTCACACTTGTCCATTTTCTTCTGCTTCCAACACATCAACTTCAAGGAGAAAATGTAGCAATAAAATAAATATATTTCTATTTAGGTTTGTTGAGTCAGGTTTAGGTTTTTTTCTAGTGTCTATTGTTCTGCATCTTATTACTGGAGACTCTGAACTTTGTAATCTGGAGTCACTTTGTTCTTCTGTTTTAATTATAGTCAGCCGATACCATTCTTGCCCCCTGTTCTCTCCCCCTACTGGCGAAGGGACATACCTGGTACTTCCAGATGTGGAGAGCATGCGGCTCTTTACCTTCCCTTTATCTGTGCAACTGCTGGGTGTCAGCAGCCAATCGTAAGTCCCGAGTCCTGTCACATGGGGGGCAGGGGGACCCCTCCTGTAGGCTCTGTTTGGAGTGAACTAAACTTCTCTTACCTGACCCTAGTGGGCACACTGGGGGAGGGGGCCAAAGAACTACAAATCCAGGACTGGTAAGTATTATGTGTCCTATTACTGACTTGCATAGGGTTTTGGGAACTACTGAGCAGGCGTTTTCTCCTCCACAGACAGTGTCAGTGTGGGGTTCTGGAGGGCGGATCGAGCTGACCCCTCAGAAGTTCATGTCCATCCAGAGCGCTCTGAAGGTGGACTGGTTCCAGTGTCTGGCCGATGGTGAGGTGATGCCCAGCGGCTGCTCCAGGAAGAGGGCAAAGAAGTCGGTTGACCGCTCCCTGAGCTTTTTGGATGAATGTCTTCAGCTACTGGCAAAGAACGATGTGAGTGCGGCTTTGGGAGGGATCTGTACATTGTATTTTGTGTAATGAAAATGGTTTATACCCAGCAGCAAAAACGCACAAAGCAAAATGCTCTGCCTCCTCTAACCAATAATGGCAAATGGATCACCATTGGTGGATAGGGGTTCCTGTTCACCCTCCATATGATATCTTAAGATATTGCATGAAAATCATTCATAAAAAAAAGTCTTTGACGCGTTCAAGCCAAAAAGGCCTTAATTTATGAGGCTATAGCCTTAAGGCTATGAGCCATGGACTATGATTAAGGCCTTTTTGGCTGAAACGCATCAACATGTTTCTGCTGCTTTTACACATCTATTAATAAAGGATTTTTTATGAAGGATCCTTAGGTGGGATCTTAAGATATACCAAGATTTAAGAGTCCCCACTTGCATCTAGTAGTGTATCTGGGTTGCTTCATACTCGCTCCCCTCTGGGGGTACACACCGCTTCCACATCATACATGTTATGTTAGTTATAAATTGTGCCGAACAGACATCTCCTTTAATAAACAGAGTCCATCTGATCTGCAATGTTGGACATTTCTGGCCTCAGGTACTGAAGGATAAGGTTGTGATCGGGGCCATTGAAGGAGGCGACCTCCTGGACGAGAGGCTGAGGTCGGCACGCGAGACAGCAAAGAGGCCTGTGGGAGGATTCTTATTGGATGCATTCCAGGGGACCGCGATGACCCAGGAAACAAAACTGAACCTCATCTCGTCTGTAACGGCAGAGCTGCCAGAGGAGAAGCCAAGGTACCTTCCTTCTTATCTTCTCTGTTACATATTTTACTTATTAAATGGACTTCCCATTTCAGTGTTTGGTGGATGCTGGAGAGTTAAACCCCCTGACAGTCTCTCCTATCTCTCGCAGACTCTGTTAGTGAGCTCACTGCACTGGTTCTGCATGCCACCTGTGCCCATTATAGGGGACTTTTATCATCCCCACATTGAATTCCCAGGTCTGTATACCTGTGCTGAGTTCCCGGGTCTGTACACCTGCTGTGCCCATTATGAGGCCCTCTCACCATCCCTGTGCCGGGTTCCCGGGTCTGTACACCTGATGTGCCCATTATGAGGGCCTCCCACAACCCCTGTGCCGAGTTCCCGGGTCTGTCCACCCGCTGTGCCCATTATGAGGCCCTCTCACCATCCCTGTGCCGGGTTCCCGGGTCTGTCCACCCGCTGTGCCCATTATGAGGGGCTCCCACCATCCCTGTGCTGAGTTCCAGGTCTGTACACCTGCAGTGCCCATTATGAGGGATTCCCACCATCCCTGTGCTGAGTTCCAGGGTCTGTACACCTGCCGTGCCCATTATGAGGCGCTCTCACCATCCCTGTGCCGAGTTCCCGGATCTGTACACCCGCTGCGCCCATTATGAGGAGCTCCCCCCATCCCTGTGCTGAGTTCCCGGGTCTGTACACCTGCCGTGCCCATTATGAGGCGCTCTCACCATCCCTGTGCCGAGTTCCCGGATCTGTACACCCGCTGCGCCCATTATGAGGAGCTCCCCCCATCCCTGTGCTGAGTTCCCGGGTCTGTACACCTGCCGTGCCCATTATGAGGCGCTCTCACCATCCCTGTGCCGAGTTCCCGGATCTGTACACCCGCTGCGCCCATTATGAGGAGCTCCCCCCATCCCTGTGCTGAGTTCCCGGGTCTGTACACCTGCCGTGCCCATTATGAGGCGCTCTCACCATCCCTGTGCCGAGTTCCCGGATCTGTACACCCGCTGCGCCCATTATGAGGAGCTCCCACCATCCCTGTGCTGAGTTCCCAGGGCTGCACACTGACTGTTCCCAAAACTTGTGTGTCAAGGAAGTGTATTACAGTGAGTACAAAAATGCTATTTCTTTTCACGATTGGATAATTGATTGTGTGAGCTTCTCTTCAGCAAATCAGCCGAATTAGAATTCTGGAGGTTAGTCGCATTTTAACATATGTGGAGTTATTTTTGAATGAATGGATGACGGTATTAATGGTTGTTTTATATATGTGTGGAGCTTATTTGTAAGTCACGAGCTTGTTAATACAAGTGACACTAAACACCACGGTGGTGATAGAAGCAAATCCTCTAAAAATAATAATTTCCTGTTGTACAGTATTTGTGGATCTTCTTGCTATACTCTGCACGGCATGTTGTGGTGTTTTTAGTGCGTAGACTTCGTGCTGAAGTATTTTAACCTCTGTGGTTCCTGATTCCCCCCCCCCTCCTGTTCCCGGCCTGCAGGTTCATACACGGTGTTGGGCGGCCAGACGAGGTTCTAAACTGTGTTGAGCTCGGCGTGGATTTGTTTGACAGCAGTTTCCCTTATGAGGTGGCTGAGAGAGGCTGCGCCCTGTCCTTCGATCACCAGTACGAGCCGGACCCAGAGACTGCAGGTGGACATCCAAGT
This sequence comes from Nanorana parkeri, assembly GCF_000935625.1. Taxonomy (NCBI): domain Eukaryota; kingdom Metazoa; phylum Chordata; class Amphibia; order Anura; family Dicroglossidae; genus Nanorana; species Nanorana parkeri. Next base: position 51,382 of record NW_017309013.1, read on the forward strand.
CCTGACCGTACCCCAGAGTTTAATGGTATCTGTGTGCTAAGTGTTGCCACATCATGGCGTCTCTCATCATCCTGTAATGTCTTCTGTGTTATAAAACTGTCTAGTATAACCCCAGAGTTCCTTGCAGTCATCAAAGCCCCGGTGCGCAACCTGTGGCCCTAGAGCCACATGCGGCCATTTGGTGGTTGAAGTGCAGTCCTCAGGCCCCAGCAGTCAGAGGTGATAGCAATATTTTGTAAAGGGGCCTTTAATAACAGTAACCTCTCGCAGTCTTGTTTAACATGTCTCCAGTCTCTGACGGTCTCCTCCAGGAAGGAGGTCCTGATTCCTCTATATAGATCTTTATTATCTCTAGAGGGATCTCCAGCAGGAGGAAGGAGGTCCTGATCCCTCTATATAGATCTTTATTATCTCTAGAGGGATCTCCAGCAGGAGGAAGGAGGTCCTGATCCCTCTATATAGATCTTTATTATCTCTAGAGGGATCTCCAGCAGGAGGAAGGAGGTCCTGATCCCTCTATATAGATCTTTATTATCTCTAGAGGGATCTCCAGCAGGAGGAAGGAGGTCCTGATCCCTCTATATAGATCTTTATTATCTCTAGAGGGATCTCCAGCAGGAGGAAGGAGGTCCTGATCCCTCTATATAGATCTTTATTATCTCTAGAGGGATCTCCAGCAGGAGGAAGGAGGTCCTGATCCCTCTATATAGATCTTTATTATCTCTAGAGGGATCTCCAGCAGGAGGAAGGAGGTCCTGATCCCTCTATATAGATCTTTATTATCTCTAGAGGGATCTCCAGCAGGAGGAAGGAGGTCCTGATCCCTCTATATAGATCTTTATTATCTCTAGAGGGATCTCCAGCAGGAGGAAGGAGGTCCTGATCCCTCTATATAGATCTTTATTATCTCTAGAGGGATCTCCAGCAGGAGGAAGGAGGTCCTGATCCCTCTATATAGATCTTTATTATCTCTAGAGGGATCTCCAGCAGGAGGAAGGAGGTCCTGATCCCTCTATATAGATCTTTATTATCTCTAGAGGGATCTCCAGCAGGAGGAAGGAGGTCCTGATCCCTCTATATAGATCTTTATTATCTCTAGAGGGATCTCCAGCAGGAGGAAGGAGGTCCTGATCCCTCTATATAGATCTTTATTATCTCTAGAGGGATCTCCAGCAGGAGGAAGGAGGTCCTGATCCCTCTATATAGATCTTTATTATCTCTAGAGGGATCTCCAGCAGGAGGAAGGAGGTCCTGATCCCTCTATATAGATCTTTATTATCTCTAGAGGGATCTCCAGCAGGAGGAAGGAGGTCCTGATCCCTCTATATAGATCTTTATTATCTCTAGAGGGATCTCCAGCAGGAGGAAGGAGGTCCTGATCCCTCTATATAGATCTTTATTATCTCTAGAGGGATCTCCAGCAGGAGGAAGGAGGTCCTGATCCCTCTATATAGATCTTTATTATCTCTAGAGGGATCTCCAGCAGGAGGAAGGAGGTCCTGATCCCTCTATATAGATCTTTATTATCTCTAGAGGGATCTCCAGCAGGAGGAAGGAGGTCCTGATCCCTCTATATAGATCTTTATTATCTCTAGAGGGATCTCCAGCAGGAGGAAGGAGGTCCTGATCCCTCTATATAGATCTTTATTATCTCTAGAGGGATCTCCAGCAGGAGGAAGGAGGTCCTGATCCCTCTATATAGATCTTTATTATCTCTAGAGGGATCTCCAGCAGGAGGAAGGAGGTCCTGATCCCTCTATATAGATCTTTATTATCTCTAGAGGGATCTCCAGCAGGAGGAAGGAGGTCCTGATCCCTCTATATAGATCTTTATTATCACTAGAGGGGTCCCCAGCAGAAGGAAGGAGGTCCTGATTCCTCTAGAACTTTCACAAATGTCATAAGGCAAAAGCTACATAATATATTTGTATTAAGCATTTAACAGCTATGTGGAGGATAGAATAGAGGTATATTGAGGCTGTTTTTCTTGTGACTGTCTTTGGTGGACCTTACTGGAAAACTGTAATTAGCACTGAGGGTTTAATACTACTTTAAGGTAACAGTAGCCCGAAATTCCTATTTAAGACTTTCCATCTCTATTTCCCAGCATGCCCTGCTACCCTCCAGTATTTTATCAGTGAGTCTGTTCTTAGCCTCAGAAACCCCAGCAAGTGTGACCATGTTATTCTCATTTCTAGTTCTAGACAAAGCCGAGCTCTGTGATGTAGAGAAGAACAGGGAAGATCAGACGGAGAATGATAAGCTAGAGCTGGACCAATCCCAGATGACCTCCTATGAGATCTGCCTGAAGGAGAAGAGGTCTGTATTGCAGGGCAGGAGTCCTGCCCAACCAACCATGTGTAGTCTTCCTACCAACACAAGGAAGACTTGAGCTGTCATGGGAGAGGCAACGCAGGCTGAGATGGATCCAGTGTTGTGACATTTCATCAGTTCCATAGGGGAGATGCTGCTCTTGGAAGAGTTTAAATGTCCAGTTAAAGGTCCCGACCCCTCTTGCTGCACCCCACCGCTTGTTTCTGTGATGTGGCTGTGCAAGAAAAGGCTCGTCTGCTACATCAATGGCCAGTATATGGGTTGGCATTTTCTAACAAAGCAAGTAGAAAAGATGGTTCCTATAGGTGCTCCACTGCAGGCAGATTATGTATTTTAATCAATGGCAAGTGCTGTTTGGTAGGGGGATGCGCCTGGGCAGGACATGAGAAATCTGTCTGGAGCGTTGGCTTCTGGAAGGGTCACCTAAGGTCTGAAGCCCCTCCAGCAATACCCAGTGCAGAGCAAGTAGGAATACAGCCTGTTCATTTAGGTAATAGCCCCTCCCATGAGGATCGGGTTGTCTAGGCCAGGGTCAGTAGCTGGATTCTTATGTCACATCAGGACTCCAAGGGCAAGGCCTCCTGACAAAACTTCCGGGCTCTGAGTAAATTTCATCCACTTAAAGCCCATCTCCGGCTTCCACAAAAAACGAAACTTCCAGTTACCCGACACCTTCCATGGTGAGCAGCTTTTATGGTGATTCTCGCCTTCTGCCTCACGGTGTCCTCCACTCATTCACTAGATCAGGGGTAGGCAAACTCCGGCCCTCCAGCTGAGGTGTAACTACAAATCCCATCATGAATCTGCCTGTGGGGTTCATGCCTGTGGCTGTCAGGTATTGACAATTAGGTATTGCAATGGCTAATGGGGTATGTAGTTCCACAGCAGCTGGGGGGCCGGGGTTTGACTACCCCCCTGCCCTAGATCCTGGTCCTCCTCTGGGTTAAATGATGGCCAGTGTCATTTAAACACATTTTTGTGAGCCCCGGGGGGCATGGACCTGCCCCCGGGAGGTCATCATCAGGCCAGCCTGAGCTTACAGTACCTCTGCACAGGACATCACCATGTGAGCTCAGTTCTGTGCCAGAGGGAGGATGGCCCACCACCACAGGTGTATTTTCTCTAATGTCATAGTTAAAGCTGAACTTCGGGGTAACTAGCAACACTCTGCCTTTCCTGGCACGACAACGCTTACTCACTCTACTGTATCTATGGAGGAGCAGTGTTGCCACCGTAGGACAGGAAGTGTGTACTACAGAAACCCCCCTCCCTCATCTCTACAGAACACACTTCCACTAGGTTATAGAGAGAAAGCTGCAAAATCTTCAATCCCCCCCAGTGTTGTCGGCACCTGGAAGCTTGCATGCATAGCGACTGTGTAGGTCAGACGCTTCCTCCGACGCACATGCGTTGTAACCCGAGGGCCTTGAGTATGTCATTCCAGGCATTGCGTCAGGCTCGCTGATAGTCTCCACCCACAGAGAGAGGCATATACCTTGGAAGTTTGTGGTCACATGACCACCATCTTAGTCTGTATTTCTGTAGCAATTTTTTTATGTTTTTCACTTAAAATTGTATTAAGCCGATTCCAGAGGTTGGGCTGGAGGTGGTCGTTGCATTGAATTGAGACTATTGCACCTCTAAGCACTTCCTGTCTTGCAGGTTCCGGGAAGATTTCAGGCCGCTGCTTCCAGGCTGCACGTGTTACTGTTGCCGCAACCACAGCCGCGCCTACGTCCACCACCTCCTGATCTCTAAGGAGCTGCTGGCCGGCATCCTGCTGATCATACACAACTTCCAGCATTATTTCAGCTTCTTCCGCTCTGCGCGGGCGGCTCTGAGAGACGGCAAACTTCATCTCCTCAAAGAGGCCATCCAGAGACGGGCACCCTGAGTCCACAGCCAATCCGCACCTCTGTGTCTGCGTTCCACTCCAGTAACCCACAGCAGCCAATCAATAATCAGCATATCATGTTTGGGTCTTGTGGTTTGTTTGTTTTTCTTTCCTCCACCATGTATTCCTTAAAGCAAACCTGTCATATAAATGAAAAGCTCCAATCCAACCTCCCGCCTTCCCAGTGCTTGGAAACAAGACTTTATTTTCTACCAGTCATTGAGGGACACAGCGGGATCCATTTGATCATTACCGGTGGGTTATAGTGCCACCCACAGGAGGGGGGGTGCTAAGTTCAAGTAAAAACAACTCGGGGAATGGCACCATCTAGTGGCCCAACCATGCAATTGCCAGACTCAGTTTTTGCCTTGCCTCCAAAGGGGAAGGACGTCTCTCATCCAGCTCCGGGGGGTTCAGAATCCCTAAGCCTTTTGGTGTCTATAGGGAAACATTTTTATTGAGTGACACAGGAGGAGAACGCTGCGTGCAACTAAGAAGCAACTATATGAAGGGCCACCATCTGGTGATCCAACCCTTAAATGGCCAGAAAGACTCTAGCGTTCAAGGAAGAAGGACCTCCAACCACCTATATGTTCAAGGAGGAAGGACCCCCTTAGCACCTAGCCTTCAAGGAGGAAGGACCCCCTTAGCACCTAGCCTTCAAGGAGGAAGGATCCCCCCCCAGCTACCTAGCATTCAAGGAGAAAGGACCCCCTAAGTACTTAGCGTTCAAATCCTAATATTGTATAAATGGTAGACAAGCCGTTTTTATAATGTGATATTAATAAAATGTCTTTTCCAAGCTTCTGTGATTTTCTACAACAGCCAGAAAAATCAAATAAAGCTTTTTTGCAACCATGGCAATGGCGGAAGGGTTCTTTAACTGCCCCCGACAACACTCCCAAGAATCTCCTGGCCGGTGATTGGCTTGCATCTCCCAGCAGATTTTATCTCATCAGAATACTGTGAATGATCATGTGATTTATTATCAGGCTGGCCCTTCCTTTAGGTAAAGACTTTTTAGTGGCAATCTCATGAGATGGAGGTGACGATGTGTATTATTCACTCCCCATCAAAAGTCTAGTTTCCCTTTTTAAGAGGTAACCCCAACACTAACCTTCCCGGTAACTCCAACACTAACCTTCCCGGAAACTCCAACACTATCCTTCTCTATAACCCCAACACTATCCTTCCCGGAAACTCCAACACTCGCCTTCTCTGTAACCCCAACACTATCCTTCCCGGGAGCTCCAACACCCGCCTTCTCTATAACCCCAACACTAACCTTCCCGGAAACTCCAACACCCGCCTTCTCTGTAACCCCAACACTATCCTTCCCGGAAACTCCAACACTCGCCTTCTCTATAACCCCAACACTATCCTTCCCGGAAACTCCAACACTCGCCTTCTCTGTAACCCCAACACTATCCTTCCCGGGAGCTCCAACACCCGCCTTCTCTATAACCCCAACACTAACCTTCCCGGAAACTCCAACACCCGCCTTCTCTGTAACCCCAACACTAACCTTCCCGGAAACTCCAACACCCGCCTTCTCTGTAACCCCAACACTATCCTTCCCGGAAACTCCAACACTCGCCTTCTCTGTAACCCCAACACTATCCTTCCCGGGAGCTCCAACACCCGCCTTCTCTATAACCCCAACACTAACCTTCCCGGAAACTCCAACACCCGCCTTCTCTGTAACCCCAACACTAACCTTCCCGGAAACTCCAACACCCGCCTTCTCTGTAACCCCAACACTATCCTTCCCGGAAACTCCAACACTCGCCTTCTCTGTAACCCCAACACTATCCTTCCCGGAAACTCCAACACTCGCCTTCTCTGTTACCCCAACACTAACCTTCCCGGAAACCCCAACACTAACCTTCTCTATAACCCCAACACTAACCTTCCCAGAAACTCCAACACCCGCCTTCTCTGTAACCCCAACACTATCCTTCCTGGAAACTCCAACACTCGCCTTCTCTGTTACCCCAACACTAACCTTCCCGGAAACCCCAACACTAACCTTCTCTATAACCCCAACACTAACCTTCCCAGAAACTCCAACACCCGCCTTCTCTGTAACCCCAACACTATCCTTCCTGGAAACTCCAACACCTGCCTTCTCTGTAACCCCAACACTATCCTTCTCTATAACCCCAACACTATCCTTCCCGGAAACTCCAACACTATCCTCTATAACCCCAACACTATCCTCTATAACCCTAACACTATCCTTCCCGGAAACCCCAACACTATCCTCTATAACCCTAACACTTTCCTTCCCGGAAACCCCAACACTATCCTTCTCTATAACCCCAACACTATCCTTCCCGGAAACTCCAACACTATCCTTCTCTATAACCCCAACACTATCCTTCCCGGAAACTCCAACACTATCCTTCTCTATAACCCCAACACCTTCCCGGAAACCCCACCACTACCCTTCTCTATACCCCCAACACTCTCCTTCCCGGAAACCCCAACACTATCCTTCTCTATAACCCCAACACTATCCTTCCCGGAAACCCCAACACTAACCTTCCCGGAAACTCCAATACTATCCTTCTCTATAACCCCAACACTATCCTTCTCTGTAACCCCAACACTATCCTTCCCGGAAACCCCAACACTATCCTTCTCTATAACCCCAACACTATCCTTCCCAGAAACCCCAACACTATCCTTCTCTATAACCCCAACACTATCCTTCCCTATAACCCCAACACTATCCTTCTCTATAACCCCAACACTATCCTTCTCTATAACCCCAACACTATCCTTCTCTATAACCCCAACACTATCCTTCCCGGAAACTCCAACACTATCCTTTTCTATAACCCCAACACTATCCTTCCCGGAAACCCCAACACTATCCTTCTCTATAACCCCAACACTATCCTTCCCGGAAACCCCAACACTATCCTTCTCTATAACCCCAACACTATCCTTCCCGGAAACCCCAACACTATCCTTCTCTATAACCCCAACACTATCCTTCCCGGAAACCCCAACACTATCCTTCTCTATAACCCCAACACTATCCTTCCCGGAAACCCCAACACTATCCTTCTCTATAACCCCAACACTATCCTTCCCGGAAACCCCAACACTATCCTTCTCTATAACCCCAACACTATCCTTCCCTGAAACCCCAACACTATCCTTCTCTATAACCCCAACACTATCCTTCCCTATAACCCCAACACTATCCTCTATAACCCCAACACTATCCTCTATAACCCCAACACTATCCTTCCCGGAAACTCCAACACTATCCTTCTCTATAACCCCAACACTATCCTTCTCTATAACCCCAACACTATCCTTCCCGGAAACCCCAACACTATCCTTCTCTATAACCCCAACACTATCCTTCCCGGAAACCCCAACACTAACCTTCCCGGCAACTCCAATACTATCCTTCTCTATAACCCCAACACTATCCTTCTCTGTAACCCCAACACTATCCTTCCCTGTAACCCCAACACTATCCTTCTCTATAACCCCAACACTATCCTTCCCTATAACCCCAACACTATCCTTCTCTATAACCCCAACACTAACCTTCCCGGAAACCCCAACACCCACCTTCTCTGTAACCCCAACACTAACCTTCCCGGAAACCCCAACACTATCCTTCTCTATAACCCCAACACTATCCTTCTCTATAACCCCAACACTATCCTCTATAACCCCAACACTATCCTCTATAACCCCAACACTATCCTTCCCGGAAACTCCAACACTATTCTTCTCTATAACCCCAACACTATCCTTCTCTGTAACCCCAACACTATTGTCTGCCTGCGTTGTCACCCTGTGACTCTGGATTCCAATGGAGACTACAAGCGGCTGTTTCAACACACATTACGCAGATATGGTCCACTATTGTCACCATCAGGAATCCCGCCATGCAAAATGTCATGCAGCCATTGCTGGAGCACATCTAGACAGGAACCCCTGCACTCTGCATTACTTACTACTGACCCCTAAACACAGCGTTACTACTAACCCCTGCACTCTGCATTACTTACTACTGACCCCTAAACACAGCGTTACTACTAACCCCTGCACTCTGCATTACTTACTCCTGACCCCCTGCACTGTGTGTTACTTACTGTGAAGACATGGTGATGAGTTTATGAGTTAAATGTGTATTGGTGTTGAGTTATGTTTAATTATGTTAGTCTTTTCATAACCAGGTTACACAGTATATTAGCAGCCCCCCCCCCCTCGTTACCTCCCTTTGTACTCTGAAGGAGCTCCTGACCCCTGCACTCTGCATCACTTACTACTGACCTCTGCACTCTGCTTTTCTCCTGACCCCTGCACTCTGCATCACTACTGACCTCTGCACTCTGCTTTACTCCTGACCCCTGCACTCTGCGTTACTTACTCCCGACCCCTGTGCTCCAAATTTCTCCTGCACTCTGCGTTACTCCCTACCCCTGCACTCTTTATTTCTTATTCCTGACCTCTGCACTCTGCGTTACTTACTGCTGACCCCTGCACTCTGCGTTACTCCCTACCCCTGCACTCTTTATTTCTTACTTTTGACCCCTGCACTCTGCATTACTTACTCCTGACCAGGCTAAGGTACTCGTACTAGCTGATGTTGACATAGATTTCTTGATCATGTGATGAGTAGTCGCGTTGGTCCGTGTTTTTTGTTTGATTCTATTTTTAATATCCACTCAGCTGTAGTTTGTATCCGGTGACTTACGCAGATACAATCCTGGCCCTGGCGGTGAAGAGGTTAATCCGCTCTGTGCAGAGTTCGTATTGTCGCTGTGATCCCCCCCCCCGTTCTGTGGAACGTTCCATGGCAGGCGACAGCTCAGCCGTGTCATTCCTCGCTGTCTCGCCGCGGCTGATGTTTCTCTGTTTTGTTTTGCTGTCGCCACAAATGAGCTTCTCCAAATTGGATAAAAACGAGTTGTGTGGTAATTGATGCTATCCCGTCGCAGTTTTATTAATGCGGCGGCTCCGCTGTGAGCATAATACGTTAACTGGCACCGAAGTCTCATTCCTGGCAGAGACGATTGCACGCTTAGGTGACTGCGCGGCCCCCGGGGTGGAACGCTCGCTTCTGAAAGCGGCAATTACGAAGCCGCCGCTTTTCACGTATATTGAAATCGGGGCAATATGCAATTGCAATAATTCCTGTGATTGGGAGTCGGAGCCGAGCTCCGGGCAGCGTTTTCCGCCGTGCTTGCGCAATGGAAGGCTCACGCTGCGCCGCAGAGAGGCTTCGGGAAGAGACGCGGGATGAGCGGGTGACGACTTTGGTCACATGGTCAGAGATAGAGGTGGCACAGTGCTGGTGACCAGAGACTGTCCAGCTGTTCATTTCTATTAAAGTAGATAAACCTCCAACATGAGCGCTGAGTATCATGAACAGTTGCCGCTATTTCAAAATAAAAACACAGTTTTCACCTTTTTACATCCTGTGTTGCATCTCAGTGCTACTGATCTCCTGCAGCCTCTTTGTAGCTACTTCCTATCTACATGCACTGATGGTGACAACAGTGGACCATGTCTGTGTAATGTGTGCTCAATGTTACGTACTCCTGACCCCTGTACTCTATGGTACATACTCCTGACCCCTGTACTCTATGGTACATACTCCTGACCCCTGCACTCTATGGTACATACTCCTGACCCCTGTACTCTATGGTACATACTCCTGACCCCTGCACTCTATGGTACATACTCCTGACCCCTGTACTCTATGGTACATACTCCTGACCCCTGCACTCTATGGTACATACTCCTGACCCCTGTACTCTATGGTACATACTCCTGACCCATGCAGTCTAGGCAACATACTCCTGACCCCTGCACTCTATGGTACATACTCCTGACCCCTGTACTCTTTGGTACATACTCCTGACCCCTGCACTCTACGTTACATACTCCTGATCCCTGCACTGTATGTTGAATATGCCTGACCCCTGTACTCTACGTTACATACTCCTGACCCCTGCACTCATATGTTACATACCCCTGACCCTGCACTCTACATTGTATACTCCAGACCCCCGTTCTCTATGGTACATACTCCTGACCCCTGCACTCTATGGTACATACTCCTGACCCCTGCACTCTATGGTACATACTCCTGACCCCTGCACTCTATGGTACATACTCCTGACCCCTGCACTCTATGGTACATACTCCTGACCCCTGCACTCTATGGTACATACTCCTGACCCCTGCACTCTATGGTACATACTCCTGACCCCTGCACTCTATGGTACATACTCCTGACCCCTGCACTCTATGGTACATACTCCTGACCCCTGCACTCTATGGTACATACTCCTGACCCCTGCACTCTATGGTACATACTCCTGACCCCTGCACTCTATGGTACATACTCCTGACCCCTGCACTCTATGGTACATACTCCTGACCCCTGCACTCTATGGTACATACTCCTGACCCCTGCACTCTATGGTACATACTCCTGACCCCTGCACTCTATGGTACATACTCCTGACCCCTGCACTCTATGGTACATACTCCTGACCCCTGCACTCTATGGTACATACTCCTGACCCCTGCACTCTATGGTACATACTCCTGACCCCTGCACTCTATGGTACATACTCCTGACCCCTGCACTCTATGGTACATACTCCTGACCCCTGCACTCTATGGTACATACTCCTGACCCCTGCACTCTATGGTACATACTCCTGACCCCTGCACTCTATGGTACATACTCCTGACCCCTGCACTCTATGGTACATACTCCTGACCCCTGCACTCTACGTTACATACTCCTGACCCTTGCACTCTATGTTACATAATCTTGACCCCTGCACTCTACGTGACATACTCCTGACCCCTGGACTCCACATTACATACTCCAGACCCTGCACTCCACGTTACATACTCCAGACCCCTGCACTCCACGTTACATACTCCAGACCCCTGCACTCCACGTTACATACCCCAGACCCCTGTACTCTAAGTTACTCTACGTTACATACTCCTGACCCCTGTACTCTGCAATATGTTGAGTGTGTGCTCAGCTCATTGACTTTCAGATACCACCAGATATTGCTCATGCATTAAAGGAGAAGTATGGGGTTCAGGCTTTTCCCCATAGTTCTCCTTAGGTTAACGGCAGGACACAAACTAGCGTCCTCCCGTCACCCTAGGCTCAGTATACTGCGAGTTGTAGCTGCTGCTCGCGGTATACTGAGACGCCGCAGCTGAAACGGATCCCGACAATTATGCTGGGATCCGCCCAGCTGCGTGAGTGACAGCTGGCTCTGCCTATCTAGAGGCAGAGCCAGCTGTACCCGCCCCCTCCCCTGTCCGTTCCGCCAGTCAGCGCTGGCAGATCGGAGCGGGGAGAGGGGAATCCAGCCCCTCCCCTGTCACGGCAGAGAGCTGTGACAGGATCGAGAGGTGAGCGAACGCCGGTATCTGTTCGCTCACCTCCCGATCTACTGAGCCGACCTGTGACAGTCTCATTGTCACAGGTCGGCTAGAACTATGAGGTGAGTG
>NW_017309013.1:63151-67121 GCF_000935625.1 Nanorana parkeri
CCGCCGCCCCCCCTCATAGTTCTCCTTTAAGATGGGGAGGACATGAAGCTATCCGTGGTGCTGAACTCACATGGAACTCTGAAGAGGAAATCCGGACGGATCGCTCATCCACAGAGCAGTGCCAACACAGATTACAATCCGATTGCTTGATCCTTCCAACCAATCATTATGAGAGGCTTCCACCACCCCTTTATTTTATATTATGGAGAATGTAAGAGGAGGAGTTGTGACACACAAAGGTGGGCGGGGACTTCCAGGAGGACAGGAGCAGAGCTCGGCTGGGAGATCTCACTGATGGAGCATCCAAGACATATAAGAAGTCAGGAACTGACCCAACCCACCAGGCTCCGCCTATAAATCAAGTGTCACGGTTGGGGCGGACTGACCCTTTAACCCTCATATTTGGAAGTCTGCAAACATTTTGTAAATACGATACTGTAATGATTTCTTTAACTCTGTAAATTTGAGTTGGATCTTGAACAGCAAACCTTGGCCTGCATGACCCCCTCTGCAAAAAGTTACCCCCATTCATCGTCGCCACGGCGAAAGCTGCCACGTACGGGAGCGGAAAGGAAGACTTATAGCCGCAGCGAAGGTTATATTTTCTATGAAAACAAAAAGAAGTTTCCCTGAAAATCCCAATCGTGATCAGAGACTTGAATTTTAGATTATGTGTGTCCACCGCCTGAACTTTGAAAGCTCAGCTCCCATGATGCAACAGGGACAGCCCCTATGCTGGCCTCTCTATAGTAAAGGGCCCTATGGGGACACAGACGCATAGCTGATGAGGGTGTTGGGTATTGGAGTGTTAAAGTATATCACTAGTCTTCCTGGAATCTTGGTGAGCTTTGTGTATTTCTCCCAGATCTGTGCAGTAATCCAGTGTGAGACTTGGAGCTTCCTGTAATAAAGACCGGTCACTGCTGCTCTCTCTCTCTGTGTGCAGGGTGACTGGTCTTGTCTCCGCCCCCTCCTGTGATAAAGATCGGTCGCTCATGCTCTCTCTCCTTGTGCACGGTGACTGGTCTAGTCTCCGCCCCCTCCTGTAATAAAGACCGGTCACTGCTGCTCCCCCTTTTTTGTGCAGGGTGACTGGTCTTGTCTCCGTCCCCTTCTTTGATAAAGACCGGTCACTGCTGCTCTCTCTTCTTGTGCAGGGTGACTGGTCTAGTCTCCGCCCCCTCCTGTAATAAAGACTGGTCACTGCTGCTCTCTCTCCTTGTGCAGGGGGACTGGTCTGGTTTTCTGCAGGAAGCCAGTAGTGGGTGGGGCTTCTTGAGTCCCTCACACGGCTCTGCACAGGCTATGCACAGCACAGTGATGATGTCACCACTACTTTTACAATGCAGGAAATATCTGGGTTTGTAAAGGCATTTGGTGCTCACACAGTGCATATTTACCGTATATACTCGAGTATAAGCCAAGTTTTTCAGCCCATTTTTGTTGCTGAAAAGTGCCCCCCTCGGCTTATACTCGAGTCAGCGTCTCAGTGGTCAGGTTTCTTCTTACTTACCTCGCCGAGCGTCGCGTCACTGCTGCTCCGGTGGGCGGCGCTCCGAGCGGGGTCATCTGGATTGGCTAATGACGAGTACATTGAAATCAAAGTGTTTGTGTACTTTAGGCTCGGACGGAGTGGGGAAGTGCTGATACCTCCGTCTGGTTTATGTTGCTGCCGGTGCCCCAGCTGGGACGATTTAGAGACAGAAAGGGGTTTTTCAGTTGTCACCTAAACAGGAAGTGAGGGGAATTCCTCCAAAGGGGGACAACACTTATGGTGAGCGCTACCTTAGGAGGGGATTCCCATCATTTTGCAGAAATCCCCTCTTGCTTCCTTTTGTATTTCCCCAATTCCACAGCAAAAAAAAAAAAAAAGGTTCAGACCAGAGCCTCCGGCGTATTAGTGATTTCACCTTAAAATGGATTCCATCTTTCTCCGTCACGCCTGCGCCTTTCTAGCCGGCGCGGTTATGTATATGGTGCGCTCTCACATTTCCTGCCAGCCGTGTCTGGGAGGAAATTGTCGCCTGTAATCAGGCTAATGAGGCAGTACGGCCGGGTATAATAGATCACATTGTGTTCTCATCAGATTCACGCTGGGAGTTTGCGATGACATTGTGGCATTACGCTCGCCGAGTATCTAATGGAATCCCACCGGCAGCTGTTGGAGCCATTACACACGTATATACATAGCACTTAAACCAGACCCATTAAACTGTCTGCTGCCTAGACGGGGCCGTCGCTCCTCTCCGGCATTGGAGAAAGGTGAAGGGGACATGGCGTAGGGAGTGTGCAGTGCTGGGAGGGTGACAGGTCCTCTTTACATGTCCTCTCTGCCCTCACCCCTTTTTTATTATTATTATTATTATTATACAGGATTTATATAGCGCCAACAGTTTGCGCAGCGCTTTACAATATAAGGAAGACATTACAAGCACAATACAATTCAAGACAAGATGGTAAGGAGGGCCCTGCCCCTGAGGACTTAAAATCTAAAAGGGAGGGGCCAGTGTTACATGAGGAGGTAGCTGTGTGGGGATGAATTGTTTGAGAACGTGATGGTTGAGTGGTTAGGTTGAGGTGGGATCGGCTTCCCTGAAGAGATGAGTCTTAAGGGAACGCCTAAAGGCAGTCAAGGTGGGCGACAGACGGACAGGTTGGGGTAAAGAGTTCCAGAGGATGGGAGAGACTCTAGAGAAGTCCTGGAGGCAAGCATGGGAGTAGTTGACAAGGGAGCTGGAAAGCAGGAGGTCTTGGGACGGTTAGGTTGATACCTTGAGACCAGTTTGAGATATAGCCGGGGGCGGAGTATTACTCTCTTAATTGAATTTTGAATCCACAATGGATTGATTTGGTCTTACAAAGGAAGAAGAATGACCAGGATCAGGACAATGACACGAAGGGTTGCGTAGACAGCAGTAATCGGTTTGAACATCACGTATGTATATGTTAGAGATAAGCAGGTCTATGTGTATGAAAAGGAAGGCATGGGGGAGGGGAGAGGTCAGTTGTTTGGGGTTGTACAGGGGCTAGGAACAAGTACATGTGTGGTGTAGGGTTACCACCTGTCCGGGATTCACCCGGACAGTCCGGTTTTTGAGCTGACACCCGGACACTTTACATTTTTTTACTGGTGTCAGGAAGACGGAGGAGGAGATGTGCAGGTCCGTGGCCCACAGGAAGGCTGCAGAGGTCCCCAGCAAGCGCGGGACCTCGGCAGCCTTCCTGCGAGCTGGCCCACACATCTCCTCTTCTGTCTTCCTGACACCCCCCTCCAGACCCCTGGTGAGACATGGCACAGCACTCCGGAAAGCCTGCATAACCCACCTGAGACCCCAGACAGCCACCCGAGAGCCCACATAGCCCACATAGCCACCTGAGAGCCCACACAGCCCACCTGTGAGCCCGCACAGCCCACCTCAGAGCCCGCACAGGAAGTCTGAGAGCCCACGGAATCCACCTGAGAACCCGCGGAGTCCACCTGAGAGCCATCACAGCCCTGGTGAGAGCCCGCACAGACCACCTGAGACCCTGGAGACTTCAGGGTGTCACCCCGGAACAACACCTATGTGGCTTCATTATTTATTTTGTATTGCGGTATAATGTATTGCTGGAATTTGTAGTCCTCTATAGCCGATCTCCTTCCTCCGCTGGCTGTCTCTTCTTGGTCTTTATCCTGGCTGCCTCTCCTCTATATTCTCCCCCCAAAAAATTGCTGCGCGCCACTAGAACGTTCGGGTATAACTTGAAGAAAAGGTGGCAACCCTAGTGGATAATGGTAAAGCCCAGGGGCCCTGGAGGTCAAGGACATCCCTTAGACGGCATCTCATTGAGTAACTTGCCGCCCCCTTTCCAGCCAGAGGATCCCAGGTTGCAAAGAGCTCTGGCCAGCATCCCGCCAAGCTCACTGACTTCACTGGTTGCCAGGAGCTGAGCAGGATGCCCTGGCCGGTGTCCCATCCAGCTCCTGGCA
>NW_017309013.1:67158-68835 GCF_000935625.1 Nanorana parkeri
GTCTCTAGACCAGGTGACACCACGCCGTGTCGTCATTGCGCGCGCACGTGACGTCATCGCGCATGCGCGGCCATCTGATTGTCGCCTGCCGGCAGGCCCGTTTGCACCACAAGGCCATCGAGGCCCGGCCTCGGGGCGGCAGGGCGCAGAGGGGCGGCAGCGGTGTCCTTGTGGGGAAGTTGCCCTCTCTACATTCAGTCCTGCTTGCACAAGCCGAGCTAAATGTAGAGTGAGAAAGGGTACGTTCACCCAGCCGGATAAGGTATGCCGCCTTGTGACGTCACAGTGAAGGTAACAAGCTTACGCTCAGTGCTTAGTTGAGCTGGCTATGGGCCTATGTAATAAGGACTGGGAAATGTTTATTATGTATGTGAGGACCTGACCCAGGGGCATCCCCAGGTGAGGTGTCACCCGGAGCAGACGTCACACGTGCGTAATGACGTCATACACGCTTACCTGCCGCCGGCCATCTTGGTGATGGACGCTGGCAAAGAGAGGAGGGGAAGTTTACCCTGCAGGTATGCCACCGTGCAACTGTCGGGCTCTTGGACCATGAACGAATGTCCGACTTGTCAGAGGGAGGTGACATCAAAATGACTCAGGATATACATAAATAACTTGGCTGCTTTATGTTTGAAGTTCATGTAGAAATATGTGAAGGCATTTTGATGGGACAGCAGTATCTGTCGGAGCAGACAGGAAGCTGTGGCTTAGCAGGAGGGAGGCCGTGGTCTGGCAGGAGGGAGGCCGTTGAAGACTATTAAAGGAGAACTATGAGGTGAGTGATTTTCACTCAGCCTCATAATCTGAGCCGACCTGTGACAATGAGACTGTCACCTTAGGGGAACTAGCCCTGATGTCCCGGCTTGGACGCAGACAGGATCCATCCTGTCAGCATACGAGTACGCTCACCCGCACCCCCACGGACCTGCACTTGAGGTGTGCGTACGGCCGCGTAGGCCCATAGAGAAGGACAGGGGCTGCGTGCTAATCACACGCAGCACCTGTCCTTCCCAGAAGCGGCCCGATACGGCCCTGCACGCCACAGGGAGCTGTACATGCCGGCCGCTTCCAGTGTGAATGACGGCTTAAACTCCAGAAAGAAAGAAGAATGAACCCCGGGAGAAAAGAAACTGCACTCTATTTCTGAATAATATCCCAAAATCTTTATCAATAGCTCTCCAAAAAATAAATGTTACATTGTATTCAACTATGTAACCATTTATTAGTACGTGAGATATACATATTGTATTTATTTATGATGTTTACTGCTATGGACAGATTAGTGTCTCGCGCGAGATTTGAATGTATATGTCATGTTGGGTGGAAAGGGGGGGAGTAACGTGATCATTTACGGCATTTATTCTTCTGTCTTTTGCAGCTTAAAAGTCACAACTTGTAATAAACCGTTCTTTGTAATAATCAATTGTATTGGAACTGTACAGTCGGTGCTACAAAAACGCCTGGAAGTTGCTCTTTGGTTTATTTTTACTTCCTTTGAGCTAAACCGCATATTAGTTGTCACTCTGCCACAGGAGAGGAGAGAGAGAGGAGTTGGACGGTCTCATAAAATACACAGATCAGCCATAACATTGTGACCACTGAGAGGTGAAGTGAATAACATTGATTATCTGGTTACAATAGCACCTGGAAGTGTGTGTGGTGTGTGTGTGTGTG
>NW_017309013.1:69055-71946 GCF_000935625.1 Nanorana parkeri
GGGGGGATATGAAGCAGAAAGTGAACATTTTGTCCCTGAAGTTGATGTGTTGGAAGCAGGAAAAATGAGCAAGGATTTCAAAAGGGTCCAATTGTGATGTCTAGACGACTGGGTTAGCTCAACACCAATGTGTGGGATGTTCCCGGTCTGCATGTGGTCAGGACCGACCAAAAGTGGTCCAAGGAAAGGAAACCGGTGAACTGGTGACAGGGTAATGGGCAGCCAAGGCTCATTGATGCATGTGGGGATGGATGTCTGGCCCGTGAAGTCCGATCCAGTAGAAGAGCTACTGTAGATCGAATTGCTGAGAAAGTTCATCGTTCTGGTTCTGATAGAAAGGTGTCTGAACACACAGAGCAAAACAAACGACAAACGCACTCAACAATTTGTTTAGCACTGAACACACAGAGCATCACAGATTGTTGTGTATGGGGCTGCGTAGCAGCAGACTGGTCAGGGTGCCCAACTGCCCATGCTGACACGTTTCCACCACCAAAAGTCCACTGCCAAAAGTGCCTACAATGGGCATGTGAGCATCAGAACTGGACCACGGAGCAAGGGAAGAAGGTGGCCTGGTCTGATAAATCATCAATTGGATGGCCGGGTGAGTGTGTCACTTTCCTGGGGATGAGATGGCACCAGGATGCACTATGGGAAGAAGGCAGTGTGGTGATTTGGGCAATGTTCTGCTGGGAAACCTCGGGTCCCACCATTCATGTGGATGTCACTCTGACACGTACCACCGACCTAAACATTGTCCCTGACCAAGTACCCCCCTTCATGGAAACCATATTCCCTGATGTCAATGGCCTCTTTCCGCAGGATAATGCGCCCTGCCACACTGCAAGAATGGTTGAAGAATGGTTTGAGGAACACAACAACGAGTCTGAGGTGATGACTTGGCCTCCAAATTCCCCAGATCTCAATCTGATCGCTCATCTGTGGAATGTACTGGAAAAACAAGTCCCATCCATAGAGTCCGATCACCTCACAACTTACAGGACTTGAAGGATCTCCTCCTGACAACTTGGTGCCAGATACCACAGCATGCCTTCAGAGGTCTAGTAGAGTCCATGCCTGGACGGGTCAGGAAAACGGTGACCTACTCAATATTAGGCGGGTGGTCATAATGTTATGGCTGGTCAGTGTTTATGGGTGTTTGACCTAATCTTTGATAGAGAAGGTCCACCATAAAAGGTGAGAGGCATTCTGCTTAAAAGTGGATCACGACTGTGAGCACGCAATTGGATTAGAGAAAAAGCGGGAATGAAAGAGATTTTGTTTGCCCTATTCACACCAGAAGGTATTGGGTCTTTGTTATTCTGGATACTTCTTATATTTGATCCTTATCATATTAGATCCTTGTTACATTGGATCCTTGTTGTGTTGGATCCTTGTTTGTTGGATCCTTGTTATATTGGATCCTTGTTGTATTGGATCCTTGTTGTATTGGATCCTTGTTGTATTGGATCATTGTTGTATTGGATCCTTGTTTGTTGGATCCTTGTTATATTGGATCCTTGTTGTATTGGATCCTTGTTGTATTGGATCCTTGTTGTATTGGATCATTGTTGTATTGGATCCTTGTTGTATTGGATACTTGTTACATTGGATCCTTGTTACATTAGATCCTTGTTACGTTAGATCCTTGTTATATTGGATCCTTGTTATGTTGGATCCTTGTTGTGTTGGATCCTTGTTGTATTGGATCCTTGTTGTATTGTATCCTTGTTATATTGGATCCTTGTTGTATTGGATCCTTGTTGTATTGGATCCTTGTTGTATTGGATCCTTGTTATATTGGATCCTTGTTGTATTGGATCCTTGTTTGTTGGATCCGTGTTATATTGGATCCTTATTGTATTGAATCCTTGTTGTATTGGATCCTTGTTGTATTGGATCATTGTTGTATTGGATCCTTGTTATATTGGATCCTTGTTGTATTGGATCCTTCTTATATTAGATCCTTGTTACATTGGATCCTTGTTACATTAGATCCTTGTTACATTGAAAATTTTTGATTCTTGTTACATTAGATCCTTGTTATATTGGATCCTTGTTATGTTGGATCCTTGTTGTGTTGGATCCTTGTTGTATTGGATCCTTGTTGTATTGTATCCTTGTTATATTGGATCCTTGTTGTATTGGATCCTTGTTGTATTGGATCCTTGTTGTATTGGATCCTTGTTATATTGGATCCTTGTTGTATTGGATCCTTGTTTGTTGGATCCGTGTTATATTGGATCCTTATTGTATTGAATCCTTGTTGTATTGGATCCTTGTTGTATTGGATCATTGTTGTATTGGATCCTTGTTATATTGGATCCTTGTTGTATTGGATCCTTCTTATATTAGATCCTTGTTACATTGGATCCTTGTTACATTAGATCCTTGTTACGTTAGATCCTTGTTATATTGGATCCTTGTTATGTTGGATCCTTGTTGTGTTGGATCCTTGTTGTATTGGATCCTTGTTGTATTGTATCCTTGTTATATTGGATCCTTGTTGTATTGGATCCTTGTTGTATTGGATCCTTGTTGTATTGGATCCTTGTTATATTGGATCCTTGTTGTATTGGATCCTTGTTTGTTGGATCCGTGTTATATTGGATCCTTATTGTATTGAATCCTTGTTGTATTGGATCCTTGTTGTATTGGATCATTGTTGTATTGGATCCTTGTTATATTGGATCCTTGTTGTATTGGATCCTTCTTATATTAGATCCTTGTTACATTGGATCCTTGTTACATTAGATCCTTGTTACATTGAATCCTTGTTATATTGGATCCTTGTTATATTGGATCCTTGTTATATTGGATCCTTGTTGTATTGGATCCTTGTTGTATTGGATCCTTGTTGTATTGGATCCTTGTTGTATTGGATCCTTGTT
>NW_017309013.1:72769-73979 GCF_000935625.1 Nanorana parkeri
GTATTCCCTTTGTATATTGTATTCTTGTTATATTAGATCCTTGTTACATTGGATCCTTGTTACATTAGATCCTTGTTACATTGGATCCTTGTTATATTGGATCCTTGTTGTGTTGGATCCTTGTTATATTGGATCATTGTTGTGTTGGATCCTTGTTATATTGGATCCTTGTTGTATTGGATCCTTGTTGTATTGGATCCTTGTTATATTGGATCCTTGTTCTATTGGATCCTTGTTATATTGGATCTTTGTTGTATTGGATCCTTGTTATATTGGATCCTTGTTATATTAGATCCTTGTTATGTTGGATCCTTGTTGTATTAGATCCTTGTTACATTGGATCCTTGTTGTATTAGATCCTTGTTATGTTGGATCCTTGTTACATTAGATCCTTGTTACATTGGATCCTTGTTATATTGGATTCTTGTTATATTAGGTCCTTGTAATATTGGATCCTTGTTATATTGGATCCTTGTTATATTAGGTCCTTGTTATATTGGATCCTTGTTATATTGGATCCTTGTTGTATTAGATCCTTGTTGTATTGGATCCTTGTTATATTGGATCCTTGTTATATTGGATCCTTGTTATATTAGGTCCTTGTTATATTAGGTCCTTGTTATATTGGATCCTTGTTGTATTAGATCCTTGTTATATTGGATCCTTGTTATATTGGATCCTTGTTATATCGGATTCTTGGATTTGTTATTTGAGAAGGATTTTTTTTACACATTTGCACTTTATTGATTGTGATGGAGGAATTTGCACTTTGTTATAACTATATCAGATGTGATGAGTTATATATTTGAACTCTATGTATGTTGGTCTGATGATTGCACAGAGCACTTCTATATGGTCTATACACAGTATATATGACCGATAAGAGTCACAAATGATATAAATCCTGTATAATAATCATTTATAATTTGGGGCCCTTTAAGGAGCAGTCTTCCTCTGTACTCAGTCTGGCTGCTCCTCTCTCTCGCCTCCTCTCTGGTCTTGTGGTTAGCATCGTTTTCTTTAAGCTGAGAGTCCGACAGACGCAGATTTCTCACATCTGCAGATCACTGGATGGATCTTCTACCAGCTGAACGTGATTCCCCCTGCACCATGCCATCATGAGCTCCCCCAGACCGTACATCGCCCTCCTAGTGCTTTGTTCCCTTCTCCACCTGCCAGGTGAGTCACTTTCTTACATTATTGCTCTTAT
>NW_017309013.1:73990-78329 GCF_000935625.1 Nanorana parkeri
TAAGTGCAGCGTGCTCAGTATTGTGTCATTGTAACACTTCCAGGCATCTATCACCTCTCACAGAGATCACTGTGCTCCCCCTGACAATGCCTTCACCTGCTTTTCTGTCCAAAAGAAGGGCGCCATCTTTCTTCAGGCATCGTCTGGGGTAAACATCTGTTTCCTAGACTGAGATGTCGGCTCAGAGATGACACAATCATGTAAATCCGGGGTCTGTGTAGTTATTGGCTGTGTTCACTTCACAAATGCTGCTGCAGTCTCTCAACTTGTGACTTGCTACAAAGTTACAATGTTGTAGTTCACTGGGAGAGGGGAGACCGAGGAAAAGCTTCCTCCTGTCTGCAGCAGACTGATCACTGAGGGAGGGAAGACTGAGGAAAAGTCACTGCGGGGTGTCACCCGGTACCCGCACCGGGTGTCACCCCACCTTGGAAGCCTCTGATCCTCATTCCTGCAGGATTGTGCTCCGGACTGTAAAGCTGGCAGCTACTGGTCTGGTGGAGCCTGTAGAATAGATGGTACAATCCGCCGTTCCTGGTCATGGGACTCTTTTTGCACATGGCACTAAAGTGAACCACGCCGGAATTTTTTTTACGTGAAAAGCAAATTGTGTGATTTTCCCAACTTAAGAGGGTGCTGCAAATCTGCAACAAGGGCACCGTTCATCCTGCCACTTCCTGCGAGGGCCCGATCCTTCACATTATGGCCCTTCCCAGCCATGTTTGGGTTCATGGCAGGCAGCTCTGATCGCTGCATGCTCAATCTGAAAGTGCGCACTGAGCCAAACAGCTTAGGCCACACTATGGAGTCTGTTTATAAAAGCAGCAAACTAAACATTCTCTAGTCTAGTAGTTTTATAAGCAGTGTCCTCTGGCCTGCACATAACAACAAACGAAAGAACAAAGTTTTTTTTTTAACATTCATATCCAAACTCTTTCCATTGTATTCGTTTTGTCGCACTTAACAAAATATGCACAAAATCTAAAACTAAAGCCTTCATTTCATTTTAAAATTTGCCGCGCTTTGTACCAGAAGCGTTGTTTTATACATCTGTTTATGAACAATTTGCAGAGCCCTTCGCCTTGCGAATCCCTGTGAATAGAGGCAAACACGAATGTATCCAGTATTTCCTTTTCAGGTCTAATGTGATGTAATACTAAATTATGGCCACTAGATGGAGCCGAAGCGCTTAGGAAATGAGTATTCTTTTTCCCTCTCTGTTCTTCTGCTCCATCTAGTGGCCATAATTCAGTATTACATCACATTAGACCTGAAAAGGAAACAGACAAGGAACTTTCGTTTTTGGCTTTATTTGCAAAAAACGAATTGTTGACGGACATCCGCAGGGCAGATGGTTCTGCGAGTTGTTTATAAATGGACCCCTAAGTGTCATTATAATGGGGACAAATTACAGCATTTAGGGGTTCATTTACATGAGTGTGCATTCTTGTACAGAGACCTGCTCCAGGGAGGGACAGGTGCTGCGTGTAATTGCGTGCAGCAGCCCACACATCCCTATGGGAGGACGTGGCTGCATGTGACTACACACTGACCTGAACCTGCACATTCATACAGGGCTGGGGGCCCACACTTGGATGCAGACAGTGTGTGCCGAAGTGTGGGCACCCTGTACGGATGTGCAGGTTCAGGTTCAGGTCGTGTAGCCGCGTCCTCCCGTAGGGACGTGTCATGGTGGCACTATGATAATATCACCCTCATTGATTGGTTTGTCCTTCGCCATAGGTTCCTCCTCATCAGGCACCTCGGTGAGAGCTGACAACCTCACTGCTGCCGCTGGCGGTGACGTCACTTTGAAGTGTCAGCTCCTGGTACAAGACACCGTGGTCACCCAAGTGAACTGGAACTTCTGCAATGACGTTCACATCGCGGCTCATGTCACTGGCTATGACACGAAGGGCGCCGTGATGGACAGATTCATGGAACGGGTGTCCCTGGCCGAGGATTACGGAATCACAATCATGAATGTAAACAGCAGTGATCAGGGGTTCTACTGCTGTGTCTTCAACACCTTCCCCCGAGGAAAGTTCACAGGGAGGATTCACCTGGAGGTCTCGGGTGAGTTCAAGGCACTGGTGGTCAACTTATGATATATAGGGGAGGGGGCTCTGGCATCACAGGTGGAGACTGCAGATATGCTACAGGGGATGGTCAGAGACTGTGGACATACTACAGGAGATGGTAAGAGACTGGGGACATACTACAGGAGATGGTAAGAGACTGGGGACATACTACAGGAGATGGTAAGAGACTGGGGACATACTACAGGAGATGGTAAGAGACTGGGGACATACTACAGGAGATGGTAAGAGACTGGGGACATACTACAGGAGATGGTAAGAGACAGTGGTTATCCTATATGTCTGGTTGCAGACTGGAGTTACATGAAGGTGCTCGAGATCACTGTCATTACAGCCTCTATACAAATGAATGCCTCCCTTCACACAGCTGAATGCTGGGGTCTGAGGGCCGCACAACAAATACAACACGTCTGCAGGTTGGGCATCGGGGGGAGAAGGGTTTTCACTGAGACAGATTTATTAAAGTTATGACAAACAAAACTATCTAATTGCTGACATCATTTAAAGATGTACGGCATACGCCGGCCCCGGGGGGCCCCTGCAAGCTGACTCTATTGCACCCAGGAGTTTGTCTCCATGTGTACACTGGAAGTGCTCACTTCCGCGGGTTTTGGAATGTGCACCACCCCCACTGGGTTTCCTGGGCTTCACTGCACCCTCCTGCGGGCCCAGGACCGGCCTTGTGTGTTGGTGGAGAGGGAGCAGTTACTATCCGTGCGCTGATCTCTTCCCTTCTGAATGAACCAGAAAACAACGGTAATGTAGTCACTGCCAGACTCTGAGCTTAATCAGTGTCAGTGGGCTGCAACGGTAACATTAGGGGTCAGATAGACGCTCGATGACCTGTCACCACTAAAGGCTATCAAATGGGGGCCCTTATGTGACAGCAATAAAGTAAAAAAAAGGTCTCTGCTTTCAGGAAATATACCATCCTGGAAGGGGGGGTGATAAGTAATCTTCAGGCCTAAAATGTGCATTTCAACATGTGTGCAAATAAACTGTGCCAAAGCAGCTCTGGCAGCGAAATAGTTAAAGCGGTGGTTCTCAACCTGTGTAACCTCAGGACCCACATTTGTCCTCGGTCATTAAGTTAAGACCTAAATCGCACTGCCATGGAATGCACGGCAGTGTGGGCTGCTGTGCTGTGACAGAGCTCCATCCATATGTGCATTGCTTGTACAGCTCCCTTGTGTGTCCTGTAGAGGTGGCGGGAGTCAGAATGTGATGTCACCCCGGTCCAGGCACCTCTACAGGACAAGTAAGGAAGCTGTAAGCAATGCAGGTTTGGATGGAGCTCCCTTGCTGCCATACCCCCAGTCCACCCCCACCTCAGGCTGATACTCAGTGCTGGGCAGCATATTTTGAATGGCTGCTCGGTGTGAGAATGGACAGCGCTGCGCTAGGGGAAGGCTGAGGAACCTCTCACCTACAAACGTTGCAGACATGCGGCGACCCACTAAACACAGGGTCGCGACCAACGTTTGGGTCACGTACCACCAGTTGAGAACCAAGGAGTTAAAGGATAAACACACTTTAAAACCAAGTGCACTTATCCTATTTTGCCCCCTTTGCTCTGAGCTAACCGATCCCACCATCCCCCCTCCACAGATGTATACTTACTGAGATCCAACTGTTGTTTATGTACATTCAGTGCCACAAATCCTCCCCCTGCTGGCTGCACAGGTGCATTACAGGCCAGCAGACTCACAGCTGTCACTCAAGTGACACTCTGTAGTATTCCCATTCACTTTTCCCTGACAGCTACATAAAAGGTCATGTAGGGAGGTGAGGGGCAGAGGAGCTGGGCCAGTAGAGAGTGCAACTCAGTAGTCCCAGAGGGCCATGGAGTCCAGGGAGGGGGCTGTGTTAGGGAACTGCCTTTTTTGGGGGTCACATTTGGTAGCACCTTTAAGGGCACATTGCGAGTGAATAAGAAAAACATTCACGGGAAGTATTGACCCTTTAAAATCCTTGATTTTCTGTGCTTTTACCTTCAATTTGGTGACACGTTCTCTTTACGGACGGATTTTACATTTCAGCAGCGGAGAGCTCTATGAGGACACTCGGACATTATTCCTGGACTATCCTCCCCTGCGGGATCCTTCTCCTGGCTGTTGGAGGCCTGGCCATTTTCTACTACATGGTGAGGGAATATACAATAGAAAACACAGTTATTGATTATGGGGATTATGGGGGTTTAGGGACCGGTAGCGTTACTCCTCCCCCCCCCCACCCCAAGG
>NW_017309013.1:78835-85448 GCF_000935625.1 Nanorana parkeri
GGGTAGCCGAAAAACACTAGAAGTGCTTCATACACCCGCAGTATAGATGGGAAATAGCTCATATGAGCAGCCGCGGGTGCCTTCCTCTGGACGATTCTCCTCCAGACTGACATCCACCCATCAACCCTTCCCAAGAGAAAGATTCAGAACTTAGTACCAGAGAGTTTGATGTTAGGTAATCCCCTCAATGTAATACATAAGTAAATCTTTGTAAGAAGGAGACTTTAGTGGAGTGAACTGTGTGTACTGAAGTTCTTAGAACTGGAGGGATCCTGAGGGGTAGTGAGTCTGCTGGAGGTTCTATGGAAAACACGGGAGGACCTGAGAAGCGTTAAACCAAAAAAGAGAAACAAAGAACATACGAGAGAGGACTTTGTATGATACAAGTTCTTCTTTCCTCTCCATTCGAGCAAAGACATGACCAACGGCCACCACTCCTGGGAGAGTTACCCAAGGAGAACCCTTCCCTCTACACTGCCTAAGACCCCACTGAGAACATCTACCGATGTAACTGATCCGGGGGCTCCACAGCTTTCTTCGACTTCCCGAGGAAGAAGAACCTGACGGGTTCAAAACCTTTTCCAACTCTATTCAGAACTTGAACGTTACATTGGCCTATAACGGGGGTGAGGGATTGGATGTGGAGCAAGAGGCACATCTGATCGGAGGGGGTGACTGATCAGGGGGGTTGTGCGGGTATTTTCTTACAATCCAATTGACCAATAGAGCGGAAGAGGTGGGGAGAGGAAGGGTACGGAGGAGGGGAACTTGTTGCCAGAGGTAGAAACTCTGACTTTAGCATTCTCCTCAATGGCTGGGTAACTTTTACATTATCAGGGAAGAGGGCTTACAGGGGGATACAGTATCTGCAGTTCCTTTGGGCAGGACACATCGGACAGGAATATTCATTCCATGGAATTGAGTAACTTAGTTTTCTATTGAAACTGCTATGTAGTCCCTTCATTGGTTACACTTAAAGCTCACCTCCAGCCCAATTTCTATTTTCAAGTTTTGGTAGAGTGGTAAAGAGCTTTTCTCTCACTTCCTGTCCTGAGGACTGCACAGGAAATGAGAGGAAATCTCCCCATTATAGACCAAACTGAAATCCTGACAGAACTTTGAAACATTCTCTCTCCAACCATCCTATTGAGATGCACATTGACTCTTGTCCATGTCTGTGAAGGTTCCCTTTGATCCAGGTCATGGTATAGCTGATAGAAGTTGGTCACGTTCACCTGGACTTGTTCTGTAACATTGAAGACATTTCGTAGCTGATGCAAGCTAAGTGTAGGGAACATATTTGTATGTATTATTTATTATAGGCATTTATATAGCACTGACAATTTACACAGTGCATTACTTAGTGCACACTCACATCCGTCGTTGTCCCTCGAGGAGCTTACAATCTAAGGTCCCTATCTCACATACATACGAGGGCCAATATAGACAGGAGCCAATTAACCTTCCAGCTTGTCTTTGGAGTGTGAGAGGGAACTGGAGTACCCGGAGGAAACCCACACAAGCACAGGGAGAACATGCAAACTCCATGCAGATAGTGTCCTGACCGGTATTCGAACCCAGGGACCCCCAGTGCTGCAAGGTAGGAATGCTGACCACTAAGCCACTGTGTTGCAACATATGCCGGCATTTATATCCATAATCCAATCATTATGGGATGTATGAAGTCACATGTTGATTGTCATTGGAACAGGATGGGAGATTTGAAAGGTGTTTTAGTTATACAATCCCGTCAGTCTGGATTGGTGTCAATCATTTGAGTCACGTCGCTGAAGGTCTAAACTGTTGTCCAATCAAGGAGGTGGATATGTTAAAATGGCATCATATGTAGACGACTAATGGTTTTGAAGGCCCCAACCCCAGTTCAGCCGCGGAAGTTTGAGAATTCCCATTTTAAGCCGTGTCAGTAGAATTAGTATCTGAAGAAGTCAATGTGGCGCACAGGAAGTGACACAGTGGTGCACAGGAAGTGACTCGCGGCCCTCTAATAGATGTTCCTATTTAAACCAGCTGGCCTAATGGGTCAGTGCTGAACGGTCTTTCAGCTTGTGTTCTTGCTGATCTGTTGCCTGTTACCTCGACCTGGATTGCTGCCTGCCCCTGACCTCTGCTTGTTATCTGCACTCTGCCTCTGCCTGCTCCTTCTGTAACGTGCTGACCGTCTGGCTTGACCCCTGGCTTGTTTGACCTCGCTCCACTTTCTGCTGCAAACCTCGCTGACATCACAGCTGTGCACCAGCCCTGCTCATCCTTCCAGGGATCCAGTTGCCGGACTTCTACCAAGCACCGTGTCTGAACACTTTGGCAGCCGTGCTCCTCTCTGTCTACTCGCTGATTGGATTAAGTAACTAGAATAGGGCGGTTGCACAACTTTCACACCTCACATCCTGTTCTTGGACAATCAACATCTGCCTTGATACATTCCATGGTGATTGGCTTAAAGGGTCTGTGCTACCTGTGTGGATATAACTATTGGCGCATCTTTCTGACACCTCTTAGAACTGAAGAAGTGTCTTAGTTATGAAATATCTTCAGTATTACAGAACAAGTCCAACCGAATGTGACGACTACGACTGGCTACCCCACTTCTTGTCCAGTTTGTTGTATATGTCACAGAACAGAGAAGTGAACACTTACCGGTGATTTATTATCTTTGTAGAGAAGATCGAGATGGACACCCAACACTGCAAAACCGAACTCCATAAATATGGGAACACCAAGTTCAGTGCCTTCTGCTCAGGACGGAGACGACGACAACCAATGCCATGAGTACTTCAATGTCATCCCCTACGGCAGGGTGCGCGTTAATTGCCATTAACCTGAATAAAGAGATGGAGAATCTTCCGCTTCCAGCGCTGCAAAAAAAATAAAAATAATAGACGTTTTAATGGAATTGTTGTTTGGTGGGACGGCGATAAGTGACAGATGTCCACGAGTGTTAGAGTAGATCTGTGCTTTGATGAAGGAGACTTGTCATGGTGGGCTGCCACTGCTGACTGATCATTCTTAGGTACGGGTTCTTTGACTGTCATGGTGATCCAATGGCTCAGTATATAGATCAGGAGTTCACTGACTTTCCTAAAACTGCTGGCTAAAGATTCTGCAAAAGCTGAGATCTTAGAGAGTGCGATTTCCTGGTCCCTTACTGTAGTTCTAATTGTAGGTTCCCATGTCCCTTCTGTGTGCTGTAGTAAGGTAGGTTCCTTTAAAGGAGAACTATGAGGGGGGTGCTTTTCACTCAGCCTCATAATCGGAGCCGACCTGTGACAATGAGACTGTCACAGGTCGGCTCAGTAGATCGGGAGGTGAGCGAACACATACCAGCGCTCGCTCACTTCTCGATCCTGTCACTGTAGAGAGCTGTGACAGGGGAGGTGCTGGCTTCCCCCCTCCCCGCTCCGATCAGAACAGACGGGGGAGGGAGCGGGCACAGCTGGCTCTGCCTCTAGATAGGCAGTAGACACGTGCGGCTTTCACATCCTCTGCAGAAGACGTGTATCCAAACCTCTGTTATTATCCTTAGTGGTGAGACAAGTTGTTTTACATGCTGGTTTGTGAGTGTGCCATGATACCTTTTTCTTCTGTTTTACTGTTCAAAGCCCATTTCGTGTGCACCTTACTGTATAACTGGTAACAAATTGTTGAGTGCGTTTGTTGTTTGTTTTGCTTGACCTACCCAGTCCTGCCCCGCAGACGCAAGAACGGCTCCCGACCTCAGAAAGTGACGGACTTCTTCTGCCCGTCTAAGTCCCGGACATCCCAAGATGGGGGCGGTGGCTCTTCCTCCTCCCTGTCTCCCTCACAGGGCTCGGAGGAACTGGACATGGCACCTCGATCACCTCTGGAACATGGGTTAGTGACTCCCCTGGTTGTTTTTCAGGGGTTGGGCTTGGCCCCTTAGTTCCAGTGAAGGGAACTCTTAAGGCATCAGCACACCAAGACATTTTGGACAATTTCATGCTCCCAACTTTGTGGGAGGAGTTTGGGGATGGCCACTTCCTGTTCCACCATGACTGCGCACCATTGCACAAAGCAAGGCCCATAAAGACATGGATGGGGGAGTTTGGGGGGGAGGAACTTGACTGGCCGCACAGAGTCCTGACCTCAACCCCATAGAACACCTTTGGGATGAATTAGAGCGGAGACTGCAAGCCCCTCCCCCAACATCAGTACCTGACCTCACAAATGGTCCAACGTTCCCATAGACACACTCCTAAACCTTGTGGACGCCTTCCCAGAAGAGGCGGAGCTGTTATAGCGGCAAAGGGCGGAGCCAAACCAATACTGAACCCTACGGACTAAGACTGGGATGCCATTAAAGTTCATGTGCGTGTAAAGGCGTCCCAACACTTTTGGTAATAAAGTGTAGGCCACGCAATGCAATACAAACCAAACCACGCTGACACAAAAACAGAAAAAGAATGTTTTCATTTTTTTCTTTTTTTATTATTCCTTCATATTCAAACTTCACAAACAGTGTGAATTTACAATACCTCAGAAAGTGAAACTTACAAAAAAGTGCTGGTAACATTTAAAAAAAAAAAAAATTAAAACAAAAAAACATCATCCTTTAGCAACATCAATAACTCTTCCACACAGAACAGAAAACTTGTAAAAGTTTTTTTTTCTTTTCCGTATTTAAGGCGTAATACTTCTGTATAAAGTATATGCAAGAGATAAACTTTCACAGTATTCAAAAAATGTCACAAGAGTAATATAATAGAATATTGAAGCGCTACAATTAATGTTCTTTTTTTATTTTTTTGTTGCGTTTTTTTTTAAACATTTTCTTTTTTTTTTCCGTCCTGTTTTAAATAACAATACAAATCACAGGTAAATATAGGTGAGAAAGAGAAGAGGCTAGTTATAGATGGCCTTAAGGGTGCTGCCTTACTGTTGAGAAAAAAAAAGCTGTCAAGATGTGATTATTAATTTTATATTTTAAAGCACTTGATTAAAAAAAAAAAAAAAGAAAAAAAAAAAAAAGGTTTTATCATTTTTTTCAAAATAATTGTAAAATGTTTACCGAAAGAAAGAAACTGAAAAAAAAAAAAACAATTACAAGAAGTGACAATTAGCATTTCACCAACTTGCGTCAGGAACTGTTGGCCTGCCTTGGGTAGAAAAAAAACCCCCGAAACGCGTTGGACCCGTTCGGCCTGTAAAAAAACCGACAGAACGCTAGACCGTTAAGACACGACGACGGGGAATTTCAGTACAACATTGGACTTTTTTTTTTAATTTATTAAAAGGGGACAACATAATACAAATTTTAATTGGCAACAGCTGCAATTTTTTTTTTTTTTAAGTTTTGGAGAGAGAAGACAAAAATGTCCGTCTCGCAATTTTTAAGTGCTTGTTTTTGTTTTTTTTGTAAGTGCTAAGTCACCAGAAGTCCCGCCGCTGCCAGGAAATTGGTTGTGTTTGAACTGCAGACGTCACTTTTGCCCGGGCTGTATTAAATACTATGATGTGGCCCCCAAAACATGGCCGGTGTGCAACGCGTATTAAAAAAGTGCAGCGTTCAGTTTTAAAGGATAACTATGGGGTCAGTGTTTTTCCCCTAAGGGTCACAGGAGGACATAAACTAGCGTCCTCCCGTCACCCAAAGCTCAGTATATAGGGAGCTACAGCTCGCAGTATACGGAGACGCCGCAGCCGGGAGGAATCTGTCGAGATCCATCCAGCTGCGTGAGTGACAGCTGGCTCTGCCTATCTAGAGGCAGAGCCAGCTGTGCCCGCCCCCTCCCCTGTCTGCTCTGCCAGTCAGCGCTGGGAGGGGGAATCCCTGCAGGGAGCTGTGAGTGACAGTCACGGCTCTCTGCAGGGATAGATCGAGAAGTGAGCGAGCGACGGTATGTGTTCGCTCACTTCCCGATCTATTGAGCCGTCATGTGACAGTTTCATTGTCACACGTCGGCTCCAACTATGAGGAGGAGTGAAAATCACTCGCCTCATAGTTCTCCTTTAATAAGATGTTTAAAAAAAATAAAATAAAAAATAAGTAAAAAATAAAGACATGAAATACGCTGGAATGAAGGCGAAAGCTGAAAAAAATCCAAAAATCACAAATCGAGACCGGGGAACCCCAATTCTACAAAACACGAGCGCGATAATCTGGCACTCCTACGTTTATAAGGTGCTCGGCGTAGTGACGGCGGCACGCCAAGTGCCCCCGAATTAAGGTGCTTTGAGAAGGTCGTCTTAGTATTTCTTTTCAACCGTGCTCGCACATCCCCCCGCGACACCCCCCGATTGGATGAAAAGAAAAAAATAATGGACGCGATATCGAAAGTATTTAAAAGGCAGGCCAACGGTGGGTGACGCCCCCGCGTATTCCGGGACAGCGTACGGATACCAGAAGATCACCAGCAATTGAAATTCTTCATAACCAATCATATTTTTTTTTTTTCCTGTTAAATACAAATATATATATACATGTCAACCCCACACATAGAGAATACGTAAATGTATATATAACGACATAGTACGTACAGTATACATGTATATATATACGCCAAGTGTAGGTATATATACACAGATACTGCATCAAACACCCAACTTTAAATAGGAAGAAAATCGAACAGTACCAAAA
>NW_017309013.1:85631-88645 GCF_000935625.1 Nanorana parkeri
GATACCGCATCAAACACCCACTTTTAAATGGAAAAAAAATCAAACAGTCCAAAAAAAAAAAAAAAAAGTTAGTGAAATGACGCGGCGGCGGCGGTCTCAGTATGTAATGCTTTTGCCCATTTAATGTTTATTTTTAGCTTCTAAAATAATAATAAACAAAACAAAAAAAAAACCACAACAAACATACAACTTCTTCCGTTCCTCCTCCTCAAGTCTCCTTTGAACTGAAATATTATACGCAACGGTTGGAAAATAATAGCTGTTCACTTGTGTGTGTGGTGGATGACCGGTTAGCTCTGCTTTGCTGCTCTGTCACGGTGCAATTGC
Source organism: Nanorana parkeri (assembly GCF_000935625.1). Taxonomy (NCBI): domain Eukaryota; kingdom Metazoa; phylum Chordata; class Amphibia; order Anura; family Dicroglossidae; genus Nanorana; species Nanorana parkeri. The sequence continues at coordinate 85,959 of NW_017309013.1, forward strand.
TTTGTGATTTTTTTTTTTTGCTTCCAAGTAGATGATCCGGGTTTTTCGGAGGTGGTGACCTCAGTCTGGACTGTTGTTTGTGAGGGATTTCTGCAAAAAGTCTGGGTTAGTTTTTGTCTGCTTTTTTTTTTTGTGTGTGTAAGGGATTGAAGAATGCGGAATATCGAGATCTGTACGGTTCCCCGTAGGCCTCGCCGACTTCCAAATGCTTTCACCCTTGAGCCTTCAGAGAGCTTAGTCAAGGTTTAGAAGCCAACACTATATGAAACTTGATATATAAAGATGGCCGTGTGACTCGCTTTTATCTCTATGGGTTGAACTTGATGGACCTGTGTCTTTTTTCAACCCGACTATGTTACATAGTTACATAGTATTTGAGGTTGAATAAAGACATAAGTCCATCAAGTCCAACCTATTGTGTGTATTGCATTTTATGTAACTATGAAACCAAATTAACACAGCCCGAGGAAAACCTTTTTCCTATTACAGAGGACCGGGGGCTCTTCTGAGCTGTTCTTTAATACAATTTTATTGTTTCGGTCTATTTTTATTGGTATTTAATACATTTTAAAAATGATGCATAATATACCTTTAATTTTAATTATTTTTCGCTTGGTCAATTGGAACACATTTTTGGAGGTGGATCACCCACAAGGAAACCTAAGCAGCAGCCTAGTGCTGGTGGATGTCCAGGGGGCCCGGCTACAATCTTCATGCACCTGCAACCAGGATTGGTCAACGCTGTGACTGCACAAGAGCAGGTGTACTTCTTAGAAACCAACAGCACAAGAGAAGATGAATGACTTAGACCTCAACAATGGCAGACTGTTGGTGTCTAAGGCCAAGCCATGCCCTATGGGGCAGCTTCTCTGTACCTATTGCAATCTTTAGCAAAAATCAAGGGACTGGTGGGTGGGGGGCTAAGCCGCTCCCTTGCCTAGGGCACCATTTTGTCTTTATCCTTCTCTACATGGAGGACAAAAGGTTCCAATGACCAGGATATCAGTACTGTATATACATACCATCCTATGTACCACTACTAAAAATGGTCCACTGCTATCGGGGAGTGCTATCCCAGATCGATTTGTGGTACTGGTTTTCGGTAAGTGGACAACTGAATCTGCTGATGAAAGGCAAAGTCGATATGGGCTGTTGATGTGAATTGCCGAATGGCATAGTTAGTGCTTCTCATTTTACATTACAAATAATTATGCAAGAATGTTATTATTAGCAGCTTTCTGTTTATTTTGTAAGGGATGCATATTTTATTTGGGGCACTTTGCTCACCATATTGTCATGTGACCTTTTTATGGTGTACACTATGACTTATCCAGCAATATTTTTCAATATGATAGCTAATTAAGCTCTGCAAACCTAGCGTCATGTGAACTAGAAATGACACAAGTGTGGAACCAGAAGCTCAAAAGAAACCATTAAGGTTGCTTATAGAGGTCCCAGGATTTTGGGTCAAGAGTCTGTGCTCGTAGATGTCCCAAGATTTTGGGTCAAGAGCCTGTGCTCGTAGATGTCCCAAGATTTTGGGTCAAGAGTCTGTGCTCGTAGATGTCCTAAGATTTCGGGTCAAGGGTCTGACTGGTCAATTAATTTTGAAGACTCAATGCATGATGGCTTCTTTGTAGACCCATCTCTGTAGCTAGAGGATGAAAGGCTTTGTTTGGAGAACTTCTGAAACTGGACATTTCCAGGATATGAAATGCCCAATACAGGAGGTGAGGCTAAGATACAGGCACATACAGATCCAGACCTTTTTTTTTTAATGGTTTGATTACAATGCTTTTTCCATCCTGAATTTGGTATTACATTGACAAAAAAAATGTCACTTGGGACGGACCTGGAGGGTGGGGCGTGAATGAGGAGTTAGATAAATGAAAAAGACGTAATATTCAAGTCTTTAAGAAGGCAGTTTTCACAGTGAAAGATACACACTTATCTGGCAGTGATGAAGTCTATTAATCCTCCAGAGTTGGGAACATTTCATAATACGCCAAAGGGCCCCACCAGAACCCAAAGCGGCTTTGGGGGGTGGGGGGGGGGCGCCACGGCTGTGGTAGGAAGCACTAAACCTGTCTATGCGATCAACTGGATCCATCTACGACGACTGTCTGATAAACCGTTTTACACCCTGGGTCCGAAAACTGACGGGACGAAGAAAGAAAAGAAAATAGATGGACGTCTGTGAATCGGGTGATGGGAATTTGTGATGAGCTTAAGGCCACACTCTATGTTTCTAACTGAAATAAAAAGTCTCACAGTTGTGACTGATGGATTCATAAAGGTAGTGACAGACTTTTTAAGGTAAGACAGTAAAAAGGATATTCAAAGCCGGGAACTTTAGAGGTGCGCTACATATCGGCACGGCTAAACGTTGCGGCTTCGATAAGGTTTGATTGTGCTGATTCTTAGAGAGACGGCATACGAGACAGTGGGGCAGTGAAGTTCCAGCTGGGCTACTTTATAAAAGCAGAAAAAGAAGGCACGTACTAGAAAGTGTATGATTGCTCAAGGAAGATACGAGGAGTGAATGGAAGGAGGCCATGGAATCAACAAGCACCTAAAGCGCTTCTCTTGTGCTCACACCAAAACGGCCTCTCAGGTGTTGGTCCCAAGTGAATTTGGTTGAAATTAAAGCTTAAGGATGGAAAAAGGTCAAGGATGGTGCCATGTAT
>NW_017309013.1:88655-93315 GCF_000935625.1 Nanorana parkeri
GAGGAGGAAGCAGCATATAAAAAACAGGAACATGGTTAGGGCATCGTGGTGAGCATTCAGATAAAGTCATCATATTCAGAATTCATTTTCTAACTAAAACTCATAACTATCTTCAACTATCTTTACAAACGTGGACAACAACTTTGCCCTTCAGAAGATATGAAGGCGCGCTTTAGAATTTAGTTAATTGCAATTGATTATAAATGTGCTTGTGAAATCTGTTTTATGAAGAGGGAGGGGGGACACCGTTTTTCAATGAATGACTGGAAAATATATATTTTTTGTTTTTTCTTTTTTTACACTTAAACTCCGAGTCCAGTGTTTGACATCTCATAAATAATATTCTTTTCTTTATCATCTCAATACAAAAATTAAAACTTGAAAAACACAACAATCCCTTTTCTACGTCCTTTTTCAACACAAAATAAAACAGCAGTGGATACAAATATTATCTTTAACGAGTACAAAAAAAAAAAGAAATTCTTATCCATCTTTAAAACACTCATCGACAAATCAGCTTTAACGTCTCAGAACTGCAGCATATCCGTAAAGGGCAATCGTAGATTGTTTCAAATTGTCTCTCCGTTAATTTGACTTTTTTTTCCCATTTTTTATTGATTGATTTTTTTGTTTTGTTATTAATGCCTTCACCGAAAGAGAAAATAAAACAAACTAAAAACAGTCTTATACCAATAAGATGTATTTTAAAAAAATAGAAAATATTACACAACAAAAATAGGTCTCCTCCCTTCCAAAAAAAAAATCTGACATTTTAATCTCATTGCAAGACAATTTCAGTCAAGGGCACACGATGTACGGACAGGTTTTATTTTTTTCTGGCGATTCTATAGTTGCATTAAAAGAAGGGATAAAAAGCTTTAATTAAGAATTACAATTTGAACCTAATAATTAAGATCGGCTGGCAGGCTTTCAGGCTGTGAAAAATCGTGAAAATAACATTTCATTCATGTTGCTTTAATTTGAATTTTTTAAAATTTTCTTGACACTAAAGCTGCCCATAGACTGTATTATTTTCTTTGTTCAACCCTCAGGCTCAACGAAGAAAATATAACACTTACGAGCATTAATCCAAGAATCTCCCGCTGTCTTCATTGTATTCTGATGGCAGGCGCCGGCCGCTGTCAGAATACCCGAACAGAGCCGGCAGTTCATTCGAAAATTTTTCAACTGGCTCCTTCAATCAGCTGATGGAGGGATGCCGTCCGAAAGGGTGCGGACAGAGGCACCCACTGTGCGAATTCACATCAAGAACCAGATGAAATTCGCATAGTATATGGCTAGCTTAAGACAAGGTATATTAGAAAAAAAAAGGGACAAGACAATTTACAGTGTAACACTATCTATACCAGAGGTTCTCAACCTGTGTAACCTCAGGACCCACATTTGTCCTCGGTCATTAAGTCACGACCCAAGTTGCACTGCAATGGAATGCATGGCAGTGTGGGCTGCTGTGCTGTGAGGGAGCTCCATCCATATGTGCATTGCTTGTACAGCTCCCTTGTGTACCCTGTAGAGGTGTTGGGAGCCAGAATGTGATGTCACTCCAGTCCAGGCACCTCTACAGGACATGCAAGGGAGCTAAAAGCAATGCACGTATGGATGGAGCTCCCTCGCGGCCATAGCCCCAGCCCCACTCTGTGCCGGGCAGCATATTTTGAATGGCTGCTTGGTGTGAGAATGGACCACGCTGCGCTAGGGGGAGACTGAGAAACCTCTCACCTAGAAAATTGGAAGGCATGCGGTCACCCACTGAATACGGGCTCACAACCCACTTTTGGGTCACGACCCACCAGTTGAGAACCAAGGATCTATGCTATGCAAGTGCAATACAAGTCTGCAAGCGCAGTGTTCGAATTGTACACCAGCCGCAGACAGAAGATGGTGGTTGGAAGCACTGAGCACCGAAGGATCTGTGCATAAGCATGCACGGAATGCACCAAGCAGATACCCTTGGAGCTGTTCCAGTCTTTGCGAGTGAATGAAAAACCATTTTGAATGACTGATTTCCACCCCTTCGAGATTGCTCAGAGGTTTCAATTCATTCATTTTCTTCACCAGTCAGACTGGAAAACCTCAACATTCAGATGCCCCAATCTCTAATTACAGCCAACGGATTTGTACAAATTTACGAGTTGTCCAACACAAGTGAGCGGGAAGACATTTTCTGATTGTGACATTGAGATATTAATAATAGCCCAGATAGCAAGGATAACTTGCCACAAACTTGTGTCAGGGTTAAATTGTAATTCTTGTTAACTTGCTGCACACATTCCTGGCAAGTTGTAGACTCGCGGAACACTCGCAGCACAAGTTCTAGGCGACACTTTCTGAATTTGTAGAAAATTTGCTTGGCAAGTCTACAGCAAGAGTCCTGCAGGTCTTAGCAAGAGCTCTGCAAGATCGCTGGTCTGGAGACTTGCAATGCAGACTTGCTGTAATTGTGCAACAAAATTGTGAAGCTCGGCACGTCTGCAATAGTTTAGCGAGTCATTTTCAAACTTGCAGCTCAATTGCTTGCTATCTGGGAGTGTGTTTTAGGAAAATAGAATCCTCATTGTTTGCATCGTGCGCCATTTTTCACAGCCTGTAGCTGCTGCCTGTTTTAAAACTTGAAGGGGCGATAGATTTTACCGTGGCATGGTCCAAGCATACCCTCAAGACTCACCTGGCTGCGCTCAGCACATTGCCTACTACAGCCACAGTGTTTTGGCCAGTATGCACCAGTGTGTGTTGTAAAGTAGGCACCGCTCCAAGCTCACTCCTGTGATGGACTACAATCTCAATACAAATGAGTAAACTAAACGTGAGATTGTAGTCCATCCCGGGGGTGAGCTTGGGGATGGTCATGTTTCCAAAGGTGGAAATTGGCCAGGACATCATCCCACACATCCTCCTCTATCTGGCCTACATTCCTTTCCTACCTGGATCTTGACTTGACAATTATTTATCATAAGCAATCCATTGGAGAATACTGGCACCATCAATTTGGGAGTGAGATTGGAGCGGTGACTACTTTACAACACACACAGGGACCATGGGGAACAAAAGTAGCCCCCCTTCCAGAAGGAAGGACCAATCCAGATATGATTTGAGGATCTACAGCCGAGTGATACACAAATAAGATACATTGTTGTTAATAGTTAGGGTGCATGAATGCATTTTTAAGATTTAACTCCAGAGTCTAGTGTCACTTTAAGGTATGAATGCCAGAATTACCTGCAGATGGGATCACAGTACAGCGCCAGCAAATTCTATACGCATAGCCAAGGTACAGTTGCCAGTACGCTCTGCATATAAAACCACAATATGGTACCTGGTGTAAGCCCTTGACCGGCTAGAGTGTATCGACCATGCCCCGTAGACTTCAGCATAGCATAGTACCAGGTACACCCTCTAGTGCACAAAGAACATTCAACAAAATAAGCTTCTCCTTTCCTACAAGAACAATATAAAACAAAAAAACAAAAAAAAAGCTATATGTACAATTAAAGTAAAAGTCAAGGTGTTATCTAAAGTATGAAGGCCCTACGATAGATTCGGCTTCGTAACCCACTCCCACCTGCAATGTGTCTCTGTCTTGGTACTGAAGGAATTTTACAAGAACGTAATAACACGATTATATGAATAAAAAAACCACAAAAAACATGAAATAGTGTTGTTTTTTTTTAAACTTATAAAGTTCCCTATAACTGGTAAGGGCTGTCTTGTCATTCTGGCCACCAGACGGGCACATCCTACGAGGCCACCCGGAGACCCCAAAATAAAACAAAAATAGAAAATAAGGCTTCTTAAGATATGCTAAGCATATACAGTAGATGCGCTTGGCGTTTGTATTTGTTTTTTTGCTTGTTACACTTTTTTTTTTTACACACTGTTTGCCTTTGTCTGAAATTAAGCCTCCGTTCTAATATTTGGTCTACAGTAGAAATACATATCGACAATATGAAAGATAAAACAACAAAAATATCAACAGAAAAAAAAATTTTAATCTAAAAACAATATAATTTCTTTTTTATTTCTTAATTTTTTTTAAATTTTCAGTCTCTGCTTTTTCACATGAAAGGTTGATGATACTGCTTGTAAAGATTAAATACAAGGAACGGTATTAGTAATTTTTAAAAAGTTAATAAAAAGTCTAAAATAAAATCTTTTCTATCGATAACTAGCATTTAGTGAAATTAGTGCTGAGGAAGGTGATTCACGGGGGGATGGGTGGGGGAGAAAAGGAAGGGGGAGGTGTCTTAGCTCACGTTGTTTTACACCTAACCAAAATATATTACTGTAAAATGTACAATTACAAAAAAAAAAGAAACATCAACTTGGGGACCAGCAAAAGTATTTTGGTCTTGTTGGTCGAGCCACAAAACAAAAACAACAATAAACCGTTGGCTAAACCGGTTGGGTTCACAATGTTTCATGACGATAGACAAAGGCAGAAAGGTGTTTTTTGTTTTGTTTGTTTCTTGAACAGAATTGATAGTCTACGACAATATAGACAATCTGCTATCTTGCCCCTAAAACTCGGGCTTCCGTGGGTTAAAAAATCGAACTAGTAGCTAAAGACACTCCCTATAAAAGACCAGCACCAGATGGTAAGTTGCCAAAAAAAAAAAAAAGTTGAGTCGGGAAACGGGAGATT
>NW_017309013.1:93696-95235 GCF_000935625.1 Nanorana parkeri
AGTTGAGTCGGAAAACCGATGATTTTTGGTCAACTTCCAAACTGCTTAAATATTATTTTTTAAACATTTTTTTTATATTTGTCGCAAGAAACAAATAACTAGATATTCCCCGTGTCTTACAAAGGGAAAAAGTGCAATGCCTTATTATTAGCACACAAATAATAAAGAGAGAAAAAAAAAGGAGACGCACAAGCAGTAATCTGGAGCCGTGTTTTGGGTAAGTTTAGTGTGTTTTTTTCCGGTTTCTAGTCAGATACTGGCCAGGCATTGGGTGCAAAATGGAAATTATATGGTGGTGGTAAGGGGGGGAAACGTGGCAAAAAGTCAGAACCTCCCTCCCCCCCCGGCAACGTCAATCTATTCCTCTTTGCCACTCGATCCAGTTTGTGTGCGTTCTCGTCAGCTCCAGGGCGAAAGTAAAACATTTTTTTTCTCAGTCTAGTGCAAATATAAACTAATCACAGCATTGCGGGCGTGTAAACCCCACCTTTTCAGGCTAATACGTTTTTATTTTTGGGGCCTGAAGTTCAGTAGGATTTTGCAGCAAGCAGGCATTTGAATAACTGAATACGTGAGATTAATTTTCCGAGAAAAGCATAAGGCTGAGACTATTTATTAAAACTCGTCGTTCCTAGCACTTCTCATGGTTTGTGTGTTCAAGGACCGGCTCTGGTTTGTCCTTCATCCCCCTTCCCTCCCCCCCCCTCCCAGAACCGGCCAGCAGAAATATTCTACAACAAGACGCGAACTATGTCTCTTCCTCGAGCACAACTCAACCGTGATCCTAGGTCGCAAAACACGCAATCTATTCGCTAGCAGTCGCCACTGACTTTTCTAGATAGACCTTGCTTATTGGCTTGCTAGTCTCCGTTTTCCGCCCCCCGCCGTCCCTAACCGACCAATGAATGACAGCATTGGACAGACACCGTCCATCGTTGGACTAACGTCACGTCTTTTTCGGGAAGCACAGTTGCATTGTATTACAGAATACTACTTGTTGAGATTCAGTCTCCATCTGTAGAATTTGGTGAAGTCGTACGCGCGGGTACGCAAGTTGTAAACGGTCACTTTGTTTTTTTTTAATTCGGCCCCCTCGGGGGCCGAACGTCATTAGTGGTAGCGACACCTCATGATAAGAACCCTTCGAGGTCTTCTCTGACTGGATGAAATATCTAGCTGGCTCTATTGTTCACAAGTAGGGAGGAAGGTAGGAAGGCAATCAACTGTGGCTACGTCTAAGGAAGATCAACTTATTTTAAAGTGGGTTAGACCCATTCCAGCTTTTTTTTTTTTTCTAAGCTAGTTCTCACCGCCGTCGAACTTGGTTCTGCTTTCTATCTCTCTGCCTGTGCAATGACTTGTCAGTAGTGCAATGCAGTGCAGTCAAACTTAGTGCAATAATTAAACAACACAAAGCAACAGAGGCAAAAAGAGCAAAGAGTCGCGAAAGACGGACGAAAACTGACGGAAGAAAGTTGGCTGCAAAACTCCCCCCAAAAAAACAATACAAAAAATAAAATCTCAAACAAAAATCACAAC
>NW_017309013.1:95256-96920 GCF_000935625.1 Nanorana parkeri
TTCAACAAGGGACAGTGATCGTGACGACTGTGCTTGGACCATATTCAGCTTGCCCACCTCTAAGGGCGTCGGGGTTTGGTATGTACAGGATTGGCAGATATGACTAAGTTACAAAACACGTTTTACAAGCTCCTCCCTCTCTCTCTTTTTAATGACTATTGCTAAAAACAAGAAGTAAGGGTCAGGTGACTAAAATTTTTGGCGGGCTGATGAAACAGTGCCCCCTGCACCGTCCCTTTGTCAGGACGTTGCCAAACAGAAATATGGTCACCAGCGGAGTGCTGGTGACCATTTTTCTGATTTGCAAGTATTTGGCGGCACCATCCGCAGCCACTTCAGCACCCCCCCACCTCAGTTAGGACTGCGGTGGGACTCTCTATTTGTCAGGCCATTGACTCCCAGGTGGAATAATCTCCTATTTACACATCGCTCTTCCTCTCGGGGGTAATAGGAAACATTGATTGTTGTAAAAGATATCTATCTGCTTCCATGCTAACTGCATATTGGGTGAAGCAAGGCCATCTTGGAAAGGAGGAGGCGAATAAATGCACCCAGGTACTTCCCTTCTCTGCTGCACCAGGCTAGATGTGGAAAGACAATCTAAGCGAAGAGAGAATAAAGATGTTGGGGTGTGTGGTGTTTGTGTGTGGGGGGGGGGGGGGGTGGCGCGGGACATTTCTAAGTTGATAACATGCTGTGCTCATGTGTCGAAAATTAATTCTCCTTTCTTCTTATTGCAAACATGAGACAATGGAATAATTCAGTCTGAACTGTCACATTTAAAGCAGAGATAAAGGTCTGTACCATAGCCCACACCTGCTCCGCGGTGGAAGACGTGCACGCATCTTAATAATTTCTTTCTACTTAAAAACGCATTTCAAATACTGAGCTCAAAAGAAATTGGAGACAATGTGCGTTCAATATGTGCTATGGGGGATTTGTGTGGTAGAGGCGATGCCTTATCATGCTAATGTTAAGCTGGCCACACACATGGGCAATTCAGTTGTCCAGCATGTCTCTTACATGTTTATGGATCCAAAATTATGTGCAATTTTGGCAAATATGGACTTTCAGAGAGCATTCTAAATGCCCATATTGTAGGGGAGGACAATGGAAGCAAGAAATGGGGCACCAATGTAGCCTTTATGGGATGCCATATTGAATACAAGGCATTTGATATCCATATATATATCACTTAAAAGTGGCCATTGGTCCACAAGTAGGCCAGTGATCAGCAGAGGAGGTCTAAAATCAGCTTTGGGACAATTGGACAGGATACGGGCACCTTTCTAACGAAGACATAGCTAGACTAGGCATGTACAAGATTATGGCCTAGTGTCATGAAAATGCACGAATAGACTAATTAGAGATATATTTAGAGCATATGTGGGGCTGCTAGCTGCTTGGGGGTTGGTTTATATACAATTTGCAAGGCCGTTCACCCTGCTAATATCTGTGAACATTCATCCTGTGAGAATATGTGTCAAAATGAACGTTCTTTAGTTGTTTTCTTTACAAGTGTAATTTGAATGTTCTGATTGTAATATCGCATTATGGCCACTAGATGGTGTTGAAGGTTTTTTATATGGTTCTTTAACGCCATCTAGTGTCTATAATGTGATACAACAACCAGAATATTAACATTTATTTTAAATTGTATATAT
>NW_017309013.1:97659-105575 GCF_000935625.1 Nanorana parkeri
CACAGAGGGTGAATATTCACAGGGTGAACAGCCCTGCAAATTCATTACAGATCAACCCCCAAGTGTCATGAGTTTGCCACATAAGGATACATCCATTTGAAAAGAGTATGCCAGGGTAAGACAAAAAAAATCATATACAGAAACATTCCAGTTGATCTGCCAGAACTCCAGTGAGCTCCTGTTTGAGCTGACACCGCTACCTCTGCTTTCTGAAAAGAAATTCTGACTGCACAGGAAAGTATATTTCTTTATTTCCACCAAGATCAACAAGTATTTTTCTGGACTTGGAACATTTTGTAAGAGAAATGGAGAACTCCATCTTGCCCGGACTTGCCCTTTAAATTGGATCTCACATCCGCAGCTCAGAAAGGCCTTTGGTCTCAGTTGAGGATCATTGCCCCCATCAAGAGTTAAGAGCCCGGCTAAGGCATATGTGAATTAGCAACAATGACCTGAACCTGGTGTAGATGTCCGCATTTCTCAAAAAGGTTCCCCGTAAGGGATATCTAACTGTCCTTGTCAGGTAAAAGTGGAATCATACGTAACTGGCCGAATGAGCTATTCTAAAACTATTGCGGGTTGCGGTTTGATCTGGTGGGTCCACATGACCAAGTCCAAATGGAGCAAAGCTCTGTCAGGCATAGGCAAGACCTTCAATTGCTGCTGATACATTGCAGTTCCTGCTTTCTCAATGCCATAGGCAGGTGACGCCCAACCCTGGTTACACCTCTGAGCCATGAGATTTCCCAGACACGGCTTAATTCAACAGACAAGGCAAGCCAGTCTGGACTTTCTTGCATGGCCATGTCATTATGCTCTGTTAGGCTCATTGTCACATACAGATACATGCCAAGAGAGCTCTGTAAAGCAGATGTCTGTGAGGGTTCTCGTGGTCAAGGTTATATCTGTAAAAAATAATTCAAAGCAACCCAAATTGCTTTCTCCATTCAGAATGAATTCTAAATTGAGAAAGTTAGTTGGATGACCAGCTGAACATCTTCGAGAAAGGTGAAGAAAGTCCAGTTGCTTTCTATTTTACAGATCTGTAAAGCTGAGTTGTGTTCTACAAATCAGAGATCCCAAAGTACTGTTAGGGCCTCCATAGGCCTATATTCTGCTGAATTGGACGATATTCAAGCTGTGTTGGCCTTGTACTTACCACCCGGCTAAGGGTGGAACTATCCGGCAGCACAGTAGTCACAGCTGCCAGAATATAATGGAGATCTCTCCATCCGCCATGTTGCATAGATGGCTAAACAGACATAATCCGAGCTGTCTAAGGGGGGGTCTAAGATTTACAATATTGTCATGTGTTAGGAAGATTCTGTTAGGCTGGCTTTACCTAGACTCCTCAGGCCAATCACACATTGAAAGAAACACCCATATATAGCCCTACATTTATGTGTACTCCACATTGCCTGGTTGTGCCTTCAGTTGACACCACTGAGTCTATTCTCCATCAAGCCTTATTACAATTTTATATGGTTGTCTGACACTGAAATATGTCACAACTGGTGCAGACATAATCATTTTTGGACAAAGCTCACCACAGCATCCTCGAAGCATAATTTAATTTATCTAATGGATAATGATGGTGGGCTATTGGCCAGCAGGCAGCGACTCAGACTACATTATTTTATCATTAGAGTCAATGATCATGAAGCTGCAATAATGGAAACGTCTGAGAAATGCAGAGACATCTGGTGGAGGAATAGAAGAAGGGAGCATGGGATATTTCAGCCTTTGTAAAATGTTATACTATATCCCCACTAAAAATAAAATGACGTGCATAGCTGCCTGACCTCCACCACATCTGGTTGACTGCTGCCATTTTCTTGAAGACCTCAGCAACTGGTGGGATGGGCATGTGGTGTAGCCTCCAGGGCTCCCCTTTAGCAGATCCAAGGTAGGGTAAGGGATCCTACAAGAAGCCTAAGAATACATCATGTTTCTATTAGGGGTATAATATTCCTTTAACATGCTTCTCCTGGAAAGAAGCTACTTAGTTCTAATGGATGACAGGTCAGTGATTTAGATCTTCCAGCTCATTAACTTCCACTGGAGAGCAGAAGACTTTGTGGGGTCTGAAACCAGCCAAAGATGAGATGGGGAAGTGTGGAAGGACTGGGAGGATAAAGCCATAAAGTGGAGTTGAGCTTAACAACCAAGCACACCTGATGTCAGGTAAAGGGCTCAGGCTTATCACATCCACAATATCTCCTGTGGGATTTAGGAAATGGATGACTGCCACTTCTATGAGTAACACTGTATGTCCTCATCCACTTTTTGTTATAATAAAGATGGTGTTTTGGAAGATATTTCAATGCTGGGTGCTGCCAATACTGATCAATTTGTTTGGAATGGGCATTGACAAATTGTGTAAATCTCTTGGAAGTCCGGGCAGGTCCTATGCTGCGTGGTACAAAGCCATATGGGGGATGTTGCACTGCCCCAGTAATCCTCCATAATCTGGAGTGACCCGTCATTATGGGCTTGTTGGAAATAACCTCATCAACATCTCTGAGGGACACATTGTAAGAATCTGGGAGGAGAGGTGACTACCTGGGCCCATCCAAAACTAAAATCAGTCTTGGGTAGGGTTGGCGTTGACCGCAAGTCACGGACATTTAAACACAGTCTTGTGGGAGTTTAAAGTACAACTAAAGCCAAAGCTCTTTAGTTTTAGACAGAGTGGAGAGGATTAGAAGACCTGTGAGGTTTTTTACTGCCGTCCGTGTAGATTCACCCTGGCCGTTATCACTGGTGACCACCCAAATGTTGGTGGTGGTCACCAGAACAGGAATAGGTGGGAAGTCTTCCAATGGGACCACTAGTTTTGGTGATCCTGCTGACCACCAGAGATTTCCCTCACTTTGGAGGAATTTCCTCACACTTTCTCTTGTGGCTATCGGACAGGAAATGGAGGGAAATCTCTCCAATGGTACACAGGTGGCAACAAAAACAAATGACAGGGATTATAACTTTCACTTACTCAGAAGCTAAAACAAATTGGGCTTGAGCTTTACATTAGGGGATGATTATTTACCATCAGGTGTACTGATACCTCGGTGATACCCTATCCTAGGCTTACGCTTAGACTACAGTGATGCAGGCACCTCTGTACCTTGGCTGGAGCGCAGGGCTGCAACTTGCTTTGTATTCAGCAATTGAATTGAATGATTGGGGCTCTGCCATCCTGAACTACATTGCCAGAGCTTTGGTACATTTCCAGATCAGAACCAGCATTGGGGATGTATTCAATCTGTTCCGTAGTGCAAACTCCAAGGGTACTGGCGCTTTATTTCTATCTTCAATGGCACCTTCACATTAATCGTCATCGTGTGACATTATACAGCAAGTTCCCAAAACTGGTATTTACATTTAGCGTACTAGAAGTAGATCGGACATTTATATGAAAGCAGAGCAACAGACAAGCAGCCAGACACACAGCTGAAATGCAGAGATGTAAACTGTTTTACCTGCTGGAATATTTGTCATTCTCTTCAGCCAGTCTTGTGATCTACAGTTCCCTGCCAGACTGCACGGCCTGGACAACAGTATGCTCGATCGCAACACTAACACCCTACCGATTCATTGTCCGATGAGCCGGCAGGTGGCTAGGGAAGCTTCGATAATGAATGGTGGCATTAACCTTCTGGCTTTGCAGTGTGGCAGAGGTATGCGAGTCACAGGTCAGGCTGAATGGATTATAAAAAATATAAAACTTCATTTGAATGCATTTCATATGTGCATATAGCTGGCTGGAGTTCAAAAGATACAAACTAGCTTATGAAATAGTCGGAGTTGCCCAGGATAAAAATGTTAGTGCACATCATTAATAATCCCTATTCCTGTTAAAAAAATGCAAATTGGCGCTCTGTGCCTCCACCAGCGATCGATAGGCCTGGGTATTGCCATGTGTGGGGATGGGCCTATCCTCTAGCTTTAGGAAGTTTGTATTGGATACGCATTCTGGGAGGCTCTGATCCCTCTCTAGATGACTCTGACAGATCTCTGGGAGGCTCTGACCCCTCTCTAGATGACTCTGACAGATCTCTGGGAGGCTCTGACCCCTCTCTAGATGACTCTGACAGATCTCTGGGAGGCTCTGACCCTTCTCTAGATGACTCTGACATATCTCTGGGAGGCTCTGACCCCTCTCTAGATGACTCTGACAGATCTCTGGGAGGCTCTGACCCTTCTCTAGATGACTCTGACAGATCTCTGGGAGGCTCTGACCCTTCTCTAGATGACTCTGACAGATCTCTCATATCTCTGGGAGGCTCTGACCCTTCTCTAGATGACTCTGACATATCTCTGGGAGGCTCTGACCCTTCTCTAGATGACTCTGACAGATCTCTGGGAGGCTCTGACCCCTCTCTAGATGACTCTGACATATCTCTGGGAGGCTTTGACATCTCTCTGGAAGGTTCTGACCCCTGTCTCAGAGGCACTGACCCCTTTCTTGGAGGCTCTTTCCCCTATCTGGGAGGCTCTGAGCCCTCTCTGGGAGGCTCTGACCCCTCTCTGGGAGGATGAGACACCTCTCTGGAAGGATCTGACCCCTCTCTGGGAGACTCTGACACCTCTTTGGGAAGTTCAGAGCCCTCTCTGGGAGGCTCTAACCCCTCACCGGGAGGCTCTGACACCTCTCTGGGAGGTTTTGACACCAGCATGTAAAATTAAAGGTATGCCCTGAGACTGTTGCCTCTTTCCCTGGTGCAGCCTTACTTTAGCATTGGTACCTCTGATTAAGCATTAGACTAAAGAGTAGCTGTGATTATATTTGGGGAATAGTGTAGAAAATGTGGGGCCTCCTTTCTTTACCAGTCCTCACCTTGCACAGCCTATCCAAAAATATGCCTTACTGATACCTATTTATATTACATGGTTGCCTCCTCTAGGCATAGCCGCATACTTCTTGGTCAAATTCAATATTCAGGGTTGAAA
Source organism: Nanorana parkeri (assembly GCF_000935625.1). NCBI lineage: Eukaryota > Metazoa > Chordata > Amphibia > Anura > Dicroglossidae > Nanorana > Nanorana parkeri. Next base: position 102,610 of record NW_017309013.1, read on the forward strand.
AACTTTTCAAAAACATCTTCATGGTGAACTCCATTAGATGGCTCCTGTCTAACCCAGTCTTCTCAAAGTTACCCTGGAATAAATTTTTGAGTTTTATAATTTAAACAACCTATGTGGGAAAAAATACAGTCTACAGCACTGTAAACAAAAGACACAGCAGGCTGAATGCAAAACTAAACCCTAACAAGTCACAGATGTCTGGACTGTCACCGCTATAATATCCCATGGAATTCGTTTTTTTGGCCGTTCCGCAGGCCATACCCATAACAATGTGAGCTTTGAATATAAGGGTTGTATTGACGAAAGACTTCAGGAAACCGTCCACTCTATACACTTGTTCCTTCCAAGGGAACAATTGGGTCCCGGTGGAAAATCCCTTCAGGTTGAACCAAATCAATTTCTTTTACCAACGATTGATCAAACGTTTGTTTGAGATGATTGAATCTATGACTGATCAATAGTGGACTGCATTGTTACGGTTATGGCCAGCGTAAAAAGCAAAATGCCCATTGGTTGAAAGGTATTCAGAAGTGGATTCAGATACTTCAGTGTCTTGGAGTAAATTCTGGTTAAAGTGTATCTAAACCCAAGAATAGGGGAAATGTATTGCAGATGAACAGTCTTTCAATGTGGTGACTGCAATCGTTTTCTTATTCTTTTATTTTCACCCGGTGATCCTGCCAGTAACACACTTTCTGCCCGAGAATGACAACGCTCACCCACCATACTATCCATATCTATGGATAAGCACGTTGTCACCTTAGGGCAGGACCACTTATAGGGTTGTTTACAAAAGGGTGAAGGGTTTGGAGAAGGCAGGAGAAGTGAACAATCTAGGACAACATCGCTGATTTGGATTTCTCCAATTCAGCTCACTTTCCAGTTCAGCGATGTTGTCCTAGATTGTTCCCTTCTCCTGCCTTCTCCAAACCCTTCACCCTTTTGTGAATAACTCTGTTAGCATAAGAGAACACCTCCCCTCTCCTCATCTCCATGACATGGTGGGGTGTTATATAGTCCAGAGTGAGAACTGTGGACTACATAATGCTATGCCACACTGCAAAGCCAGAAGGTTAATGCCACCATTCATTATTGAAGCTTCCCTAGCCACCTGCAGAATGCTATCTGGTAAGAGTACAGCACAGGCAGAGGGCACAGCTCACTAGATTTCTGGCAGATGAACAGGTAGTTTTTGCCCTTATCTGACAGATATAACAATACTCATTCATTGATCTAATGAACAGTCCAAAAGGGAGCAAATAAGAACAATTCTTTGTATGGGTTTACATACACTTTAATGTAGCATTAGCAGGGCTGTAGTTTGGGATATGGTCACCAATTGCTGGTGCAGAAATTTGAACATAATTGAGAATTGAGAATACATTTTTGGAGTGAGGAGAGATGGTTCCTCTGCTGTGTTTTCCAATAGTACTTCCACCTTAACTGCTGGCTACAGTAGAACTTACATCAGAAGCCACTGAAGATGTCAACACCATAAAGTGCCAGATGCTCCAAAGATGTCCCTAGATCCTAACCCCAACCCTGCTTCCCACCACACCTTTTCAACCTCCATCTCTCCCCCTGTGTGACAATTCAATTTCTAACAGAAGAATACACAAATTCCCATCTCTAAAGGTTTTCAAATGTCTCATTAAAACTGAAACTGCATAAGGAGCATGCTTTCTGAGCTTACACTACTGGAGCCTTCACGGATATAACTCATGAATATCTACCAAACCAATGGGCATCGGCCTGGGTCGGCCATTTATAATTGCTTAAAGGTCTCCTTTTAGGGTTGGGACAGAACGAACACAGAACAGAGGATAGTATGAGCACCAAGAACCTAGGAATGGATTCTATACATTGCATTGCTCTCTTAAACTTTAAAAAAAACAAAATACTACAACAAAACCCATCAAAAGCAGCATCTGGATTTAAATGTACGTGTTCGGTCTGAAATTCGCTCACCGATTGCTCAGAAGACCCATAATAAACTCCCAAACCCCTCCCGTCAACGCCAGTCCCAGTTTTATCGCTGTACATTCGGTTTAAGCCTTGCTTATCATCTTTAGTCTACAATAACAAAATCAATAATTTACTTCATACGGGTAACCCATTCTACGAAGACACTCCATAAAACTGTTAAGATGTCAGACTGATCGGTAGTGGCGTTGGGGCTCCTTTAAGAGAACTATCACAAAATGGATGCCGTTGGTCAAAGCAACCTATTGTGTACCATTTGTTTTCAGCTTGGTTAATCCAAGCAAATGCTTCGGCTGCCATGGGCATCACTGTTCATTTTTTGTGGCTCTAGTTTCATGAAGGAGCCCCAACTTTTAAGTAGGATTTTTTTTAAAAGTCAGTTTAAAAGGCAGATCAAAAATGTCCAAACCCATACGGAAAATGGTCTTCAGGAACAGCAAGATGTCTAGATTGCACCTCGGGATTCAACCCCCGTGTTAAATGTAGCTGTTATCATTTTAGTTGCCCACCTCCTAGATGGTGCCCACCAACAAACAATGCTTTCTCTCCATCTCCATCCACTTAAACAATGATCTCCATGTTTTGTAATCCCTTTTATGCCTGTTACAGACCTCTAAAACATCTGGTGAAGGACCTGAAGAACGTCTCCTATGGGTTTGGAAATTCCTTTGACCCCCCTACCACCTTCCAAGGACATTTCGGAACCTTCGTTGAATATGAAACTTTACGACCATTTAAGTTAAATTAAAACAGACTGTTCCTAGCTTCGTGGAAATTGTGGCTTCGAAAATAAGAACAGCAGCTCCAAGACAGACTTGGAAACACATGGTTTTTGGAAACGACACATGAGAAACCTCAACATTGCAACCTATGATTCAGAAAAGGTGGCAGTTGCATTAAAAGACATCCCGATGGTTATGTCAACACAAGAAGACAATACAACCCCTCCCCCATCCCCCCCCCCCAGATTTGGTACGCCCCCT
>NW_017309013.1:105601-105869 GCF_000935625.1 Nanorana parkeri
CAGGTGTTAAGTCTGTGAAATTGGTTCCCTAGACACAGTATTTGTGGGCTGTGCCCGCCTCTCTCAGTCCTCGTCCTGTACTGCATCAGGAACTCTGAAAAATGACGTGAATAGACAGGTGTGTTGAAGCGCTGATTTTGTCACTGCAGATTCGCTGACTTTTGAGAAAAAATACAAAATAAAAAAACAGCCACATATTTTTGCCCTTTTGTATTTCATGTTGCTGTAACATTTCCTTCTTGTCCTCAAAGCTGCAAAAATAAATTCA
>NW_017309013.1:106704-108054 GCF_000935625.1 Nanorana parkeri
TATCTTGTTATATTATTTTCTTTGTAGTGCTCTACACAAGTGGAAAAATGGTTCATTTTTTATTTTTGTAGCTTTTTCGTGAACTTTTTTTAAAATTTTTTTTTTTCAACGTGTCTTTTTTGTCATTTTTTTTTTTTAAGAAGGGTTGTATATTTAGAGGCCAGTAGCGTGAATTCCAGCCAGTGGAATCCAGGTAAATCTACCGGGCCTTAAGGCCACCATCTGAGGGAGACTGGATAAAATATATATGCAGGTTATATATCTTGATATATATATATTCACCCACTCTCCGGAAATGTAATGTACCAGCAGGCAATAAAGTTCTTCATGTAGTACAAAATGTCAAAAACAGAAAAAAAAAAAAAAACCCTAAAAATAAAAAGAAAACTCTTAAATTCTAGTGCCATAGCTTTTGTTTTTTTTTGTTCGTAAGAATGAATGGTATTTATCCGTCTGAAACGTGCATTCTCATGTGGTCGTTAAACTGCTCGATTTGGTCAAACTTAGCTGGACAGACTGAGCAAACGTACGTTGTGCCCTCGGAACATACTGGGCCCACGCTATTTGGAGGCCCGGGACGAGGGACTAGAACCGGGCCAGGAGTCGGAGCAGCGCTGGGGGGTGGAGCCATTGATGGTGACGGTGCTAAGGCAGAGACCAAAATTGGAGCTGGAACTAAGGCTGGAGTTGGAGCCAAAACTGGAGCAGGTGCCAAGACAGGTGTCTGAGGCAAGACCGGTGCTAGAGCCATGGCGGGAGCTGAAGGCAATCCTTGGCCTGGAGTGGAGGCAGGAGCCTGCGCTGATCCTGGAGCGGAGTTCAGAGGTGGACCGGGGATTGGGATGCTGGCAGTGCCGTTGGTGGCGCTGTGAAGGGCCACGTGCCTCTCCAGCAGCGTCTTGTGAGAAAACTTCTTCTTGCACATGTAGCACTCGTAAGACTTTTCCCCCCGGTGCAGGCGCATGTGCACGTTGAGGGAACTCTTTTGGGTGAAGCGCTTGTTGCAGATGCTGCACTGGTAAGCCCTGACGCCGGTGTGTGTCACCATGTGTTTGATTAGGTAATCCTTTAATGAAAATGACCTCCAGCAGATGCTACACTGGTGCGGTTTCTCGCCTGCATCACGCCCAAGAGAAAAGAGAGAGAGAGAAAAAGAAGACAAATGTTAGCAAAATTCAAAAACAGTAACAGCTCGGAGTGGTATTTATTGCTGTCTGTGGTTTCACTCTCTTTAGATACGTTCACACCGGGGTGGTTCGGCCGCGCAGATTCTGTCGCACGGATCCGCCGACATGAACGATCCCATACATTGCTATGGGGAACGTTCATGCGACTGCGCGGGTCCGCGTG
>NW_017309013.1:108326-108759 GCF_000935625.1 Nanorana parkeri
CCCCCCCCCCCGCCCGAATTGCTCCATGCACTATTTTTGCCACGCTGATCAGTGCGGTTTTGGGAGTTTTTAAATGCGTTTCAGCGCCGAAACGCAATGACAAACGCCCAAAACCTCCCTTTTGAGATCGGCGCAGTAACCGCGCTGATCCGCAACTTCCCTGGTGTGAATGGGCTCTTATTACTTCAGGTGGCCTGAAAGTGATGGGAAAGCCAACATTTTGAGTTGTGACCAGATTAAGAAAAGAGGGGAAATCTTCCAATGGGGGCAACTGATGTGGTGACAACTGTCCACAAGAGGGTCTCCCCTGACGTTGGAGAGATTTCCTTTCAGGTTACGTCTTCAGTAGTTGTGTTGGTAGAGCGCTATGCCCAGAACAGAAGACTTTAGATCTACATTTTTGAGGCAGCTCTCTGTCAACCAGGGTATCCTT
>NW_017309013.1:108883-110315 GCF_000935625.1 Nanorana parkeri
AAACGCCCCCCCCCCCCCCCTTCATCAGGGATCACCAGTTGGGCTGGAGCTGTCTGTTGTGGAACTAAATCCTGAGGAACTAAAGATTTCAGGATGGCAGTATATCTGTGGTGCTCTCACTGACAGGGTTCCAACCTTCCCTTACTCTGACCAAAACTAAACGTCTCTGGGCTTTACATATACATCAAGAGGACACATTTTATTCTCACTGTACTACATAGCGAACCCCCCGGACTGCTCGTTCCACACCAGTGACTTGCCAAATAAAGACCAGGATGACAATCCCGACAATGGCTGCCTCATAAACAGGCAATGGCAGGTCCCATACAGCTCCCATTTAGGTGCCCAGTTGCCTGTACCGTTCTCTCTGTGTACTCTGTTCTTGTCCATACTGTCCTCTCTGTGTACCCTGTTCTTGTCCATACTGCCCTCTCTGTGTACCCTGTTCTTGTCCATACTGCCCTCTCTGTGTACCCTGTTCTTGTCCATACTGCCCTCTCTGTGTACCCTGTTCTTGTCCATACTGCCCTCTCTGTGTACCCTGTTCTTGTCCATACTGCCCTCTCTGTGTACCCTGTTCTTGTCCATACTGCCCTCTCTGTGTACCCTGTTCTTGTCCATACTGCCCTCTCTGTGTACCCTGTTCTTGTCCATACTGCCCTCTCTGTGTACCCTGTTCTTGTCCATACTGCCCTCTCTGTGTACCCTGTTCTTGTCCATACTGCCCTCTCTGTGTACCCTGTTCTTGTCCATACTGCCCTCTCTGTGTACCCTGTTCTTGTCCATACTGCCCTCTCTGTGTACCCTGTTCTTGTCCATACTGCCCTCTCTGTGTACCCTGTTCTTGTCCATACTGCCCTCTCTGTGTACCCTGTTCTTGTCCATACTGCCCTCTCTGTGTACCCTGTTCTTGTCCATACTGCCCTCTCTGTGTACCCTGTTCTTGTCCATACTGCCCTCTCTGTGTACCCTGTTCTTGTCCATACTGCCCTCTCTGTGTACCCTGTTCTTGTCCATACTGCCCTCTCTGTGTACCCTGTTCTTGTCCATACTGCCCTCTCTGTGTACCCTGTTCTTGTCCATACTGCCCTCTCTGTGTACCCTGTTCTTGTCCATACTGCCCTCTCTGTGTACCCTGTTCTTGTCCATACTGCCCTCTCTGTGTACCCTGTTCTTGTCCATACTGCCCTCTCTGTGTACCCTGTTCTTGTCCATACTGCCCTCTCTGTGTACCCTGTTCTTGTCCATACTGCCCTCTCTGTGTACCCTGTTCTTGTCCATACTGCCCTCTCTGTGTACCCTGTTCTTGTCCATACTGTCCTCTCTGTGTACCATGTTCTTGTCCATACTGTCCTCTCGTTGTACCCTGTTCTTGTCCATACTGTCCTCTTTGTGTACTCTGTTCTTGTCCATACTGTCCTCTCTGTGTACC
>NW_017309014.1:0-17042 GCF_000935625.1 Nanorana parkeri
AAAGAGCTCAACTTTTCCCGACTATGTGAAGCTCAGGAAATGTCTTAACCAACGGTATAGAGCACAGAAGGCTAATTTTTATATGGGTGAAATGGAAAAGGGAGAGCAAGCAGGATAAGAGATTCATATGCAAAAGAGAGGAGAGTTTTCTTTCTGTTAAGGACCTCAGGTCTTTAGCTAGGCAATGAATGGAGTACAGTATAATGTAGGATTATGGTTGGTGGTGCTTAGATGATGTATCACTATATATGGTGAGCCATGTTTCTAAACAAAAAAGAAAAGAAATAGACACCGGCACTCCAATAATAAATCGATTACGTCTATTTATTGACGTACATCAAAAGCAAAATAACACACTTAGTGCAACGTTTCGGGGACACACAGGAACCCCTTCATCAGGCAAAACAAGTTTTGCCTGATGAAGGGGTTCCTGTGTGGCCCCGAAACGTTGGAGTGCCGGTGTCTATTTCTTTTCTGCATTACTTTGACGGTGGCCATCCGTCGACTACTGAGCACCCAGGATACTTTGTTGGACGTGCGGTCAGGAGTGCAATGGGTACATGGACTGTAATATGTTTCTAAACAAAACACCATTCTGTTATGACTTCTGTATGGTTATATATAATGGGTCTATAAAACAGTGAGCTCCTTGATGTAAAAACTGCAGTGCGATTACATTTTCTTACAGCCGCCAGTCAAATTTAAACCAACTTTGGAAAATTGAATGTGATTGGTGATTTAGGAAGCAGAGGCATTTAAAAAGCATAGGATCCAGGAAGTCTAATCTTTCTGCACTTCCTACTGAGCATGTTGGGTGGACTGTGAAATCTGGCTGCAGTGGATGAATTATGAAGGACATGATAAAAGTAAATGGAGTGAACATTCTGATTTCACCACAGTGCGCTGCTAACTGATTGGTTTCTTTAAATTAGCCAGCGGTGTGACATATTGGTTCTTACTAAACAAAAAGGACATATTCATTTGTTAGATCAAGGGTCACAAGTTATATCTCTGTAAAGTAAAATATTTTTTCTATTATATTGCTAAGTGCATATTTATTGTGCCACCAAATATAACTGCTTGATGTTTTTGTCCCTTTATATGTGGCACTGAACAGTAGCTCAGCTGTAATATTACAACTGTCTTTTCCTGTTTCAAGGAGAACCACTGCTTGCGCATAAAGATCCTGGGGGATTGTTACTATTGTGTCTCTGGATTGCCTGAGGCCCGCGCTGATCATGCTCACTGCTGTGTGGAGATGGGAGTTGACATGATTGAAGCCATCTCGTAAGTGGAGCTCTGCTTGAAGCATAATTACACAAAAACATATATGCATCTTTAGTTCAGTGCTTTAGTATTGTGCCATTGTGATCAAGGAAAACAAGTAGTTACAATTAAAATAAATTACATCTCAATGAGCCAGGGATTTATGTGATGCAGATCCAGGGCTAAACGGATCCTTTCATAGATTTATTTTGCTCATTTGATGGCACCTTTTATTTAAAGAGAAAATGTAGAACTTTACTGTGTGGTTTTGGAACAAACTCCGCCATCAATTACTGAAAATTCAATTAGTTTCAGGAAACTGTATGCTCTACTGTACATAAATAAGAGTATTCTGTGCTATTCCTGCTGTATTCTTTAGACCCCGTTCACATTGAGCGATTTATCGCACGGTAATGCCCGCTATATCGCGGCAATTTACCGCGCGATATCGCTCTCCAATGCTTCTCAATGGGGCAAAGGGTCCTGCTGTCGTGGGTCGTGTGTCGCTACAGCAGGACCCTTTTTGGAGCGGATTTAGCCGTGATTCAAGCTTGCTCAATGCAAGCATTTGCGCGATATCGCGCAAAATGCAAATCGCGCGACAAACGCGCGATTTGCGAACCGCTCAATGTGAACGGGCTCTTAAAGTTGGTGTTGGCCCCACAGCGCCACGTGCTCTTGTTTATTTTTGCATTTTGTTATATCAGTGCATAAGTGCTAATAAAATCTGTTGATCTTGTCAGATATTCATAGCTGTCCTTCCGGTGTCCTCTGCACACTTCCTGTGTTAGCTCATACAACCCTCCCAGCTCTTATTTTGGACTACAGAGTGATTAACCTTTATGTTGTAGAGATTTAACAGTGATTCATTAGTTTAGCAAAAGACATCTCGGAAGGCTGAGACCACTCAGTCTACAAATATGCTATGTGTTGTCAGGGCTTAAGAGCTGAGCTCATGTTTGGAAGATTGACAGGTATTTTTCTGTACTTGCAAGAGACCATGGGGAAATGTGCATGTATTGCAGAGATGTATTGCATATGTTTTTGTTTTTTTTGCTTTGTATGTATTAGCATGCATCATTGACAATATATCTGTGCAGTCTTGTTGATCTAAATTAAATATACGTTGTAATTGTCATGTCAACAAGGATCATTTGGAGCTTCTCTGTCAGTATACCTCATCTTGTGTTTTCTGGCACATGCAGATTATGATGGGGAATATCTCTTATTCTCTTCCTCTCAGGCTGGTGCGAGAAGTGACCGGTGTCAATGTAAACATGCGTGTGGGGATCCATAGTGGACGAGTTCATTGTGGTGTCCTTGGTCTGCGCAAGTGGCAGTTTGATGTGTGGTCTAATGACGTGACTTTGGCCAACCATATGGAAGCTGGTGGTAAAGCAGGGTGAGTGAATGTAAACTTTCATCTCTTCTTACTTTCTTTCTCAGTTTGCTGGGGTTTTTGTCGATCCCAGTTCGACAAAAGTCTATTTTTCTTTCACCTTTTTTTGCATTAGATGGTTGGTATATTCTCAGTCAAACAGTAACTGCCAGTCAGCTGCAGTAACTGTAGCCAGTAGGGGAGATTCCCTCACCCATGCAGTTTATCAATGGATGGGGGAATCAAGTGTTTTGTTTTTCTTCAGTCTGCCGGGCTGAATAAGAAATATAGTAAAGTGTATGGCCAGCTTTAATTATTATTTAACAACTTTTTTGTTTTCTGTGATTTATTTTTACCATATACACTTTGAGGTTGTTACAATTGCACCAAAATTGTAACAAGATAGTAAGATGTGTTCTCATTATTAATGGGATCCTGTTTGAGGCAAATATGTAGGCTATCACTGCTGACCTGTTTCTAATATTAGCCGGCTTGACTGCCTTAGACTACAATTCTTCATAGACATAAGAACACTTGAGGTGCTCAGATGATTTTCATGGCAGCCAAGGTACCAACATTTTTGTAAGGAATAGTCAGGATTGGCAGTCTACATATTTCTCTTCCACCTTCCTGGTTTTTATTCATATATTTATTTCACTGTGTTCTAAATGTTCTATCTTCCTGTCTGTCCAGGCGGATTCACATCACTAATGCAACCTTAAATTACCTGAATGGGGATTATGAGGTGGAGCCAGGTTATGGAGGTGAGAGGAATGCCTATCTGAAGGAGCATGATATCAGAACCTTCCTGGTGACTGGATGTAGCCAAAAGAGGGTAAATTTATGTATTGTGTGTAATCTTGGGTGTAGATCCTCCTGTATGACTAGATCAGAGTTTCTTACTGCCTTCCACGCTGTAGTCATGTAGCAATTTTCAGCTTATTGTTTTAAGAATTTAGGTAAATTCATTAAAGTGAACAAGTTTAATAAATATTGCATCCATTATAATGTTTCTCTTCAAAACATTCAATTTACATACAACAATATTGCAGCCAGACCTAAGAGCGGAGCCCAGTACAACTGCAAGTCCTGGGTCCCTAAATCCTCAAAGCCTACAGACTTTGTGTTGGCCTTTGTGGACACCTGGTTAGAAAGCATTATGGATGCCTGGGTAAGAGAGGTGGTGTCCAGGGGATACAAGCTAGAGTTCAGCTCTCTACTTTATGTCGTCCAACCTGCATGTGTCTCTGCTTAGGCTGGAAGACCTCCATGGTACTATTGCAGATCTTTCAAACCAAGGAGTCTTTGCTATGGTTTTATTGGCAGAAAGGTTTCAGGGGTTTTATTCCAACCCTTTTTCACTGCTCCAAAACCTAAAGGTGGCATTTGCCTCATTTTGGATCTGAAGGCTCTATATGTCTTCATTCAAGCTCTACATGGAATCCAAAGTCTGTTACAGCCTCCCTCGATCAGGAAGACTTTCTAGGCACTATGGACATCAAGCATGCATAGTTACATGTCCCCATTTTTTTCAGTTCATCAATGCTTATTTCATTTTGTTGTATGTAATTAACATTATTAGTTTGTAGCACTATCATCTGCGCCCCAAGTGGTTACCAAAGTTCTAGCCTCTGTGCTAGGCTTATTATGTTCAAAGAGTATTCCCATTGTGGGATAGCTAGACAACCTCCTATTGAGTAAACAAATGTCATGAAACTCTGACTGTCAATGAAATGCGGACCGTTCAGATCTTAAAAGGTTCAGTAGAAACCTGAACATTCAGAAACGCTGGAACTGCAAAAACCGCTTGGAGTTTATGGGTCTCATTCTAGACACAACCAAAGCAAAAGGTTTTTCTTCCTCAAGAAAAGGCTTCTGATTGTTCACTCCCAGACTCAGATTCTGTTGTTCAGGAGCCAACCAACTTTGCGATTCTGTATGAGAGTTCTGGACTTTATTATATCCTCCTTCAAAGCAGATTCATTTCAGTTTCACTCCAGACCCCTACAACACAATATGGGACAATTTGGTTCAGTCTCTAGGCAAACTAATTTGCCTGACACAGCAGACCAGATTTTCTCTGGTTGGTCTGGACTTGGGAAAATCCCTCCTCCCACTGTCATGGTAGATTATCACAACCGTTGCCAGCCTGTTGGTGCAGAGGGCTTGGTCGTCAGGGGAATCTTGTCTCCTGATCACCATATTGGAACCACAGCAGTGATGGTACATCAACTATCTGTGGCAAAAGAAGTAGAAAAAAATTATTCTAGTGTGGACAGAACTCCATGTTCCAGCCATCTTCGTTGTTCACATACCAGGTGTGGATAGTTGGTAGGAAAACTACCTCAGCCGACAATGCCTGGCCCTGGAAAAATGGTCCATACACCCAGATGTACTTCAGGACCTGTGTCACAGGTTAGGCGTGCCAGATGTGGACCTCTTGGCCTCCACATTCAACAACAGATTTGTTGACGACATACACTGATTGCCCATTCAGGGCAAAATGACAGGTTCTCCTAAAAAAACTTTAGTGGGCCCCACTGCTTTGCTCTTTTGGAGACCTCAGTAACTGCATGGTGCTTCTCAATATGGGGGAGCTTGTGGCCACCTTTTTAATTTAGAAAGCTCCAGTCTGACTCCTACCTAAAACACATATGCCCATTTCAGAAATTGGGGGCATGTATAATGACCAGACAAAAGAGAACTTTCAGTGTTGCCCATAGAACTTGTTTGGTTCCAGCTTGGCATTGCTAGTTGAATAACATTTTCTTAGGTTGAAATGAGCACAAAGTTAAACTAATCTCCTTTTGTGTTTTTGTTTTTGACCCAAGTAATTCATACCCTGTATGATGACCTTATTACAGTACATCTCTGACATAAAGAACGTTTCAGCACTGGCCAGCCTTGCATCTCACCATTTTTTCTTTTCTTTGTTCCTAATAAAAATTCACATTCTCTGCCATGTTTTGATGATCACAGTGTTATTTACTTGGCGGTTATGTAATGTTATAATATGCCTTCATACAAATTTTGCTTTGTCAGATATATTCAGATGAACTGAATCAGCGAGGCATTGCAATTTGACATACGTTGATGTTTGCAGGAATTTTCTCTGATCACAACACATGTTGTTGTTCAAGAGACAAAAGGCTCAATTCACAAAGCTAAAACAACAAGAGAAGGATCCTTATTTAGTTATGCTTAGCAAAGTTTAATTAAATGTTTAAATTACAGTTATGGCTTAATTTTACTTTCAGCCATTTTCCATTTAAGATGGCTTTGAGAAATGAGCCTATTATAATGAAAAATATTCAAATGTAACATTTCATATTTAGTATTATTGTTGCTGTCTTGGCATATGTTTTTAATTAAAATCTGATTTTTGAAATGTAGTAAAGGGTCTTCCTACCCAAAAGACATAGTCATAGGTGCAGCCTGTTGGGATGAGTCAGCCCCTGGCTTTTTGTATATCTTGTATATTGAGATTTGCCTTCTTTAGTTCACAACTCTGTTCTTTTCCATCTGGGAGTTTTATCCTTTTCCATCCTACTTTGTGTGCCCAACTCCTCTTGTTGCATTCTTCGTTATTGAAAATAGATACAAATCCAACAGAGAAAATGCAAGCCACTCATAGTGGCCACATCAATTGTACAGATCTAGGAAATCAAATCTCAGCCGTGGCCTCCATGAGACTTACAGGCAGTCCCCGAGTTACGAACAAGATAGGGACTATAGGTTTGTTCTTAAGTTCAATTTGTATGCAAGTTGGAACAGGTACAGTTTTTTAAGTGTAACTCCAGCCAAAATGTATTTATTTTTTTTGGATAGCATAGGGAAGGGTTTACCCCCTGTAAAGTTTGTTTTGCTGTCTGTGCCCCTGTTCAGAAGATTTCACCTCACTTTCTGTCCCTGTGACAATTGGATTTTGAAATTTTGGGTTGTCGTGGACACAACTATTGGTGCTAAAGCTTCAGTGAAGACACCTTTTTCCCATCATCACTCTTACAGGAGTAAATTTCCCTTCCTAGGGGTAGATTTCCTTTCACTTCCTGTTGTCTCAAGGAGAGGAAGTGAGATTAAATCTTTCTAATGATGCAGACAGCAGTAAAAACCTCACAGGGACCCGGAAGAAGAGGTGGGCACCCCTCGTCCACATGTCTTACAAGAGCCAACTTCCTGTAATGTATGTACAGTTCTACAAATCAGACGCAAAAAGGCGGGCACTCCTAGTCAGCACGAGTGTGGTAGCATTACAACTACCCCTGCTGTACAGTAATAGCCTCTGTTTGTAAGTAGGAGTCGTATGTAAGTCAGATGTATGTAACTCGGGGACTGCCTGTATTAGTAATTGTCAGATGGTTTAACTCTCCAGGATGTATCTGTTTTGGGTAAAGTGGCCCTTTCATTATGTAGTTCCCAACATGCAATACTATACCTTTTTGGTTTTATACCCACTTTTTCTTTGTACTTGTCCTTCTGAGAGTTTCACTTAAAGGCTGTTATAAAACAATTATTATAGAAAGCTGACAAGGAGTGAAAAAAAATGCCTAAGTGCAAAGAAAGCTTTTCTTCTTTCCCTTTCTCCTCAAGAGTGCTCACTGCAATACTTACATTGCAGTGGTAATGTAAACTATTATAATAGATAAAGGTCTGTAATAAAGACTTTCTGCTATGCAGGACTTGCTGGGAGGTTGCGACTATAGAATCTCAACAGTGGAAGGGTAAGCCTTCAAAAGGCCAGGAGAACTATTATTGTAGAAGCTTGTGGGATATGTTGTTCAGGGAAATTTATAACGTTAAAGTTCTCCTTGATATTAATGTCAGTATGTCCTTATACACAGAAAGATGAAAAGGCAATGCTGGCAAAACTACAAAGGGCAAGAGCAAATTCAAATGAAGGCCTTACAAGAGTTTGGGTACCAGAGAGATCTTTTCCACGCAACAAAGGCTCCAAAGCCTTTCGACAAATGGTAAGTGTAAGCATTTTGTTAAGGGTAAAAATGTGGAGAATTGTTGGGAATGTTTCAAAAATCACTTGTGATCCTGGATTGTCATCATCAGTTACGCACATCTCACTTAGAGTTGAGTTGAATTGATTAGTTAGGGCTGATTAGAGCAATCCACTAACTCTTAAAGACATATTTTAGTCAAGCAACTGAAATATGCACAACAATCGTTCATGCTGTATAGTCTTTATTTCTACGGATGGTGCTGTAGAAAACGCACATGATTACTATGCATTTGCATAAAGCTAAAGGTGAAAAGTGACTGCTGTCATGCTAGGACAGGAGTGAGATCTCAGAACTGCAATAAGGATTTAGAATTTATTAGTTTTGGGGGGTTACCCAGCTTGGGGTGCTATGGTTACCCAGTGTTTGCACTATGTACGTAAGCCAGGCTTTTCCCAGCATTTGCAGCTTGAGAGCTGCTTAGCCACACTATTCAGACTGCTAGAATTTGCTGGATATTTTTTTTCAAACTGTTTGAGAGTGGAAAAACCTCTTAGGACTCATTCACACACAATTCAAGCAAAATTGTATATACGTGCGTATATACGAGCGTATGTGCATTCCCAGAATGCATCATTCCTAATAGAAATTTTAATGAACTGTACGCACGTAAACATGCGCATGCGCGTAACATACGCATAAATACGCTGCCCGGGCGCATCTTGGTTCCATTCAGTTTTTGCGCATGTTTACGCTATTCAAATATACAGCTCCATACGCGGCTATGTGTATGGAGCCATTTATTTGCATATGGTACAGTACGCATTTGTACGCATTTATACGCGCCGCAGTGTGAATGAGGCCTAAAAGTGTTATATTCAACCATTTCCCAGCATATGAACTATCATGGCAAGAGCTATTACACTAAGGTGCCATTTAATATTCAGAAACAATATGAGGCTAGCGATGGATGAAAGCAAGTTTTTAGAAGCACAGTGAGCATACAGTGTGGCACTTCTGTTTCCTTGTCTTTTTTCTAATTCCTTACGAATATTACTGTTTGTGTAGGTAATGCAGCGATATGGAAAGTGAATATACAGTATACAGCTGCACTACACAGTTGGTGTAGCGAGTCATGTGTAGTTTAGGTTCAGACTTGGCTGTTGTTTTGCATGGATGACAGATGTGCTTTTATAACTTAGTGGCATTAAACCGTGACACACATGGCATTTGCCTTGTCATACATTAACCATTTTATCAACATGAACCAATTGTCATATAGATGGATTTTCATCAAATTCAACCATACATTCATAGACAGTTCTCAAAAAATCCAACTATTCTGCTCTGCGCAAGCACCATAAGAAGCTGACATACAGTGACAACGTATACAGTTGGATTTCGTTGGAGTTCATGCACTATATACAGGTGAAACTCGAATAATTAGAATATCGTGCAAAAGTAATTGCAGTAAGTGCTGCAAAAGGGGCCCAAACCAAATACTGAGTACATATGCATGCTTGTACTTTTCAGAGGTCCGATATTGTTCTATGTACAATCCTTGTTTTATTGATTGCATGTAATAATCTACTTTTTTGAGATTGTGGATTTGGGGTTCTTGGGGTTTTCATGAGCTGTAAGCCATAATCATCACAATTATGACAAATCACAGCTTGAACTATCTTGCTTTGCATGTAATGAGTCTATCTCATATATTAGTTTCACCTTTTAAGTTGCATTAGTGAAATAAATGAACTTTGCACGATATTCTAATTATTCGAGTTTCACCTGTACAAGCATATATTTCTTCCATTTATAAAATGTGGTAGTGGACTTTTTGTCTGATATCATCATCATTGTAGCTGCTATCTTTGTAGTACCAGCTCTGTAATGCTGTACTGAAAGATGACCACTTGAGTAATTTCAGTAAAAGCCAAGTTGTGCCTGTAGGCAAAGAGGTTTTTAAAGAGAAGTAAAATGTGAAGCTTTTTTTTGGCTTTGCTGCTCTTCTGGGGCTCATACATTTACTATTGTACTTGGGGGATGAAAGTCAGCATATAGCAGGCTACTGCCCACAGAGCCACGCTCTATGGGCAATTTTGTTGGGATCCACCCTGCTGCCTGATTGACAGCTGGCTCTGCCTCTCTAGAGCCAGAGTCAGCTGTGCCCGACCCCTCCCCCAATAAGCGCTGGAGGAACAGAGAGGTGAGGGGGGAATCCCTGTGGGGAGTGGTTTCTGATAGTCTCTACTCTCTACATGGAGAGGAACGTGAGCTGAGCGATCAGTGGTTCATGATTGCTCAGCTTTTGGTATATGGAGCTGGCAGTGTCGCACGCTTGCTCTAAGTTTTGGGAAGAGTATATTTTACTCTCCAAAAACTTCTACTTTAACCTCCACATATAGAAAAGCTTTTTTGAAGTAAAATCTGTAAAAATGTGGAATAGACTAGAGCTAGTTCTAGAGCTAGCGTTTAGATTATTTCTAAAAAGGCTGGCTATGTATATTAATGAACACAATATAACTGGCTGTTATATTCATAGGTTGTTAATCAAGGAACTTTACAATTGTCCTAGGGGATCAGGATTTTTTCTTTCCCTACTGGAGCATATTGGGCCACACTTTATAAAAGTCTATTTTTGACCCTTTTATCAGGATCAACTGTGAGTTTAGGGTTCTGAGGATGCAGGTTTTTAATTTGATTTATTTTTGTCTTTTGGTTAATCTCGATGGACATGTCTTTTTTCTACCTAAGTTACTATGCAACTATATAAATATAAAGCTTCCATTTTTTTTTCTAGTAATACTCAGAACTGTAATGCCAATTTACAGTTTATTTTCTACAAAAGGACAGAAGCACCAATGTGGAGAGTTGATCATGAAAATGATAGCGCCTATGGCATTACCAAATAATGGTTTATAAATTGGAACCATCTCTGGCTTCCCACTGTTTTACTCAGTCAGTCTTTAATCATACAAGCGATTACATCGTCCAGGCTGCAGTGAATTAGGAGCGTGCAGTCTTGTTATAAGCACTGTGACAGCAAAACTGCGCTGTTAGTGTTTGGGGATTCTGCTGATGCTGATGTTCTCAAGGACGAAGCCTGAGAGAGGCCTCCTGGTGCAAGTAGGCAGAGACAACACAGGGACGCACAGCTCCTCTCTCAGAAACACTTAATTAAATAACTCATCAGAGGGCCTCCTGTGGGATCTGCCTAATGAGACATGCCAAGGGGCGAGCAACTCTCAGCTCACATGGCTTTCTCTGCCAAATCTTTCCTAGAGGCAAGCTGCAGCCTTGTCACTTATGCCCTAAAGACCGTCTATTGAAAACGTGTTGCGCTTCAGTAGTTTGCTAAGAACGAATCAGTGAGTCAAACAGTGTGTGCACGTGGAGTCAGGGGGTCTTTTAGCCAGTCTGATGTCATCCCCAGCAAAGACTAAAGCCCCTGGAAATCTATCCATAATAAATGTGCTCTAATTACTGATTCCATGTGAACATCCTCCTGACTAATGAGCAGAACATCTGTATTAAAATAGGCTGCCAGCACATTTGGAGTCTCGCATACACTGAAGGGAGGCTGACTGTTCTCGACGTGTCTATAAAGATTGAGCACATCAAAGCTCCTATCCTCAGAGGTTAAGATCTGTGGAATAGAAACAATATTGAGGGATGTATACCGTCAGGATTGTGCTGACGTATGTTGTCTGAGCATAAGCATGCTGTTTCTGTACAGCTCCCATGTGCCTTTGTTTCCCAGGACTGATTTTTGCCTGTAAAAATATGCTTCTTTCTATAATTCCGCTAGATTTTCTGCCCCCAATGTACACGTATTTACCATATTAATATGAGCAGTTTCTGTAAAATAGTTTACTGTGCACTGGGCTCAGAAGAAAGCAAAAAGGGTTCCCGATTCATTTTCCAAGTTCAGTTCTTCCTACAATTTTTTTTGTTCTTGTTAAATTTATATTTGAGTCAAACTGTTTTAAGCTATTTCAAATGCTTATTAAATAATTTACAATGGAGGATGCTCCTTGATGATCCAAAGTTTTAGTTTTCTGTAGAGTCAGCTGGTCCCTGAAGCACTTGCCCTGATATCCTGTTTTAGGGTTGCTCAGTTCTGTTCCAGGGTCCTATGGAGTGACCCTTGTGTGTGCTAGTTTGCTCTCCACAAACACATAGGCACAGCAACATAAGCAACTCCCCTGCTCCTCCCTCTTTCATGCTAATAGACGGCTGCTGCAGACTGCTCCGTCCCTTGTGTTCTTGTACTTACCAAGAACTTCAGGGAAGCTGAACTGAGACAGTTGCAGCCAGCTGTTTGGAAACATGATGACTAAGTGCTTTAGCGTCCTCCCGTCACCCTAAGCTCAGTATACCGCGAGCTACAGCTCGCGGTATACTGAGGCGCCGCAGCCGGAGCGGATCCCGACATCGATGTCGAGATCCGCCCAGCTGCGTGAGTGACAGCTGGCTCTGCCTATCTAGAGGCAGAGCCAGCTGTACCGGCCCCTTCCCCCGTCCGTTCCGCCAGTCAGCGCTGGCGGATCGGAGTGGGGAGGGGGGAATCCAGCCCCTCCCCTGTCACGGCAGAGAGCCGTGACAGGATCGAGAGGTGAGCGAACACTGGTATATGTCCGCTCACCTCCCGATCTACTGAGCCGACCTGTGACAGTCTCATTGTCACAGGTCGGCTAGAACTATGAGGTGAGTGAAAAGCACTCACCTCATAGTTCTCCTTTTCAGCTGTGCTTTGCCCAGTGCAAAGTAGCATGTTTACAATAATGGTGGCCCCGGCTCCTGCCTATACTGTGACAGAACTGTGTGTCTGAGCAATCACCTTGTATAGCACTTTTACTTGGGATATATTTGCACCCCCGTACCAAAATGTGGCAATTATGTCACTTCTGACTGAACAGAGCAGCAGGAAGCTGTACTTAAATAAATAGGTAGACATCCATTACTGACTTCCTTCTAAAAATGTAAGTAGCAAGGCTGACTCTAGTTTCAATACCACAAGTCTTAGACCCAGAACAAGCATACAGAAATCGAAGTAATAACCTATGTGGGTCAATGACCCAAAATGTGTTGAAGTTATTGGAGATCAGCATAACATTCAGATGACTAGTATTTTTAGGCGGAGAGATGAGCAGTGATAGTCTTTGTTTTGTCACTGCCATGGAGCTAGCTTTTGGTACAGGAGATGGCATCTCCATTCTGAGGTTTTTTTTTACATTGATGTTTTGTTTTATGACAGATTTTAAAATCTTATGTAGATTGGATCACTTTGATTGTTGTCCTGCTGGGTGAATGTGGACCAACAGCAACTGATATGCAGACTGTAAACAATGAAAGGATAGATGGTTGAGATACACTGGGCTGTATACCATGCTGGGTCATAAAGTTATATGTATACTTTAGGAACAGTGTAGGGCAGTATGCATTTTGTATTGACCGATTTATTTAAAGCTGAGGGTATCTTTATCAATATAACATATACTTTGATATCATACAGTTTGTGTGCAACAGAGTGTGCGTTCTATTATTTCCACAGAACACAGAGCAGGGTATGTATGGCTACTCATAACATTTTACAGAGTGGCATTATAAGTTTCTTTAGCTAAGCGTGGGTAGACTGATAGACAGAAATTATGTGCAGTGGTTTGGACACTTGGAATATTGGAATATTTGGTTCTAATCAGTGACATGCCGGGCCTTCTGTGCTGGGTGAGGCATCCCCCATCCCGCCAAAGCCCAACCCCCAGCTTGGTAACCAAGCTGTGTGGGGAGGAGCCTCCCTGTCCCTCACTGGTGAGGCATTGAGATCGATGTCCTCACTGTGTTTTTTGTTTTTTTGATTGGACAGCTTGGACCAATGGCGCTTTGCCATTAGTCCAAGCCATTCACAGAGCTCACGCCTCTAACACAGAGTAGAGGCTTTGTTAGCTCTTGCCTCACCAAGTTATTTTGCACAAGCAGTGGGGAAGCCTCTGCCTCACCTGTCTCCCCTGACCGCACGTCCCTGGTTCTAATGTGTTATATTTGTGCACTATTTGTTATGAAACATTTATATTTGAAAGATTCATTATTGAACAAATCTTTGGGCCTAACCCCTCATCTTAAAAATCTGACATTTGCTGTTCTCTAAACTATTTGACTTAACACACTGTTTTACAACTTCTCAGTGTGCATATCAGCCTGTGCTTCCGAACACGATAAAACAGCCGTGTATCGCTAAAAAGGTACTTGTACCTTTTTTCTGCGATTGCCGCACGGATGTCACCCAATTGAAATCAATGGGGCCGCGCGCCATCGCTGCCTGCATTGTACAAGACCGCGCGATACCGGGACGCGTGTAGTGCAGGTGTGAACCTAGCCTGAAAGTAAATTTCTGTAGTGGGTGAACAAAAATCTTTTATAAGTAAGTCTGCACAACTATTCCAGTGTAATTCATAAGCCTTCAGTACTGATGGATACTGTTTAACTATAAGACTGAATATTCAGGTTCTAGCATATGGCCAATTATGCTTGGTTCTCCTAAAGGAAACTGGTATTGAGTAAGTATCTAGGCTGTCATTGATCAACCTTATTTTAAAAATGTTTCATTTCCTTGTTCTTGATGAAATATTTTCAAAACTTTCTAAGTTACTGACCCAGAAATAGTAAGTAGATTTGCAGTTATGAATTTCAAATGGCTACACTAGCTGCAAATGTGTTTCTCAATCAGTTAAGGCCAGAGACATCCAGGCAACCATTATTTTGGAAGTAGGTCAGCAATGCAGCCTCCGTGTTTTTTTTCAGTCCAGGTTTCATTCAAAGGGCAGTTAGGGCCCCCATGCAGGGCAAAGAAACATATATTTTTTTTTTTTTAAAGCCCTGCTCAACTGCAGCATATATTCAGCTTTGCTTTGCTACTTCTGGGTATGGAGCAGTATGTGCCTCACTCAATGTTACAAGGTTGGTGCCCCTGTGTAAGCTCCAATTAGAGGTCTGACTAGAGCTAACATAGAATTGTCTTTCTTCAATCCTGGCAACAGGAGAGTAAAAGGAAGGCATCAACGCAAACCTGTTGATTTTACTCTGCACAAGTTCATTTTAAGGGCTCGTTTACACTACCAAATTCCAGGTAAACGCATACATTACTGCAATGCGCAGTAATACACAGTGCATACGTTAGTATGTTGCAGTGCCATTCATTCATCACAAGAAAATGCATGCACTGTGGTGCATTGAGTTCAGGTCTGAATAGGCCCTTATTGTTTGCTTTTGTCAGATCTAAAAACATCCATGCTTCCGAAACACTACGAACGGCCTCTCAGACATCCCATAGGCCTTATCCGAGCCAAGGTGGGCAGCCAAACGAAAAAAAAGCCTTCTTAGACTCCATTCACACTAGGGCAACAGCGTTTCAGTGCACTTTACACCCGTTTTTTTACCACGTTTTTATGCGCATTTCAGCGCATTTTACAGGAGCTTTCTGTTCATAAGCAATAGCGTTTTAAGGGGTGTTTTCAGCTCGTTTTACAGTTGTTGTTATTATTATTATTATTATTATACAGGATTTATATAGCGCCAACAGTTTGCGCAGCGCTTTACAATATAAGGAAGACATTACAGTTACAATACAATACAAGATGGTAAGGAGGGCCCTGCCCCTGAGGGCTTACAATCTGAAAGAGGAGGGGGAAATGATACATAAGGAGGGAGCTGTGTGGGGATGAATTATTTGAGAATGTGAAGGTTCAGTGGTTAGGTCGAGGTGGGATAGGCTTCCCTAAAGAGATGAGTCTTTAGGGAACGCCTAAAGGCAGTCAAGGTGGGAGATAAACGGACAGGTTGGGGTAAAGAGTTCCAGAGGATGGGAGAGACTCTAGAGTTTTTTTTAGCGGTTATTAGGTCATTAGTGAGTTTTAGGAGGGCGGTTTCAGTGGAGTGTTTGGGGCGAAACCCGGACTGAAAGGGGTCCAAAAGGTTGTTATTAGCGAGGTGGCAACTCAGGCGGTTGTAGATAAGGCGTTCTAGTAGTTTAGAGGTGAATGGGAGTAAGAAGATAGGTCTGAAATTATTGAGGTTGGTAGGGTCCAGTGAAGGTTTTTTGGGTATGGGTTGTTCAATGAAAAGCAGTCTCAGCTGCAAAAATGCGCAAAAACACGCTGATTGGCACGTTTACATTGAAGTCTATAGAGCAAAACTTTCTGATAAGTGCCACAAAAGAAGCTCAGGAACTATTTCAAACACCAGGCGTATTTTTCCGCGTGATTCAATACTTTTGTGTGAATGGCCCCCCATAGGAATACATGGGATATGTTGCATGCGTTTCAGCGCAGAAAAAAACCCGCAACGAAATGCCCTGGTGTGAACGGGGCCTAATGCCCACTCTTTTTTGAACTGCTAGGAGCAGAGATATTATAAAACTAGAAAATAGTTGAAATGAGAACCCAGTAGCTAGACTGTCCCTTTCTATAGGTTTCTCACTGCAACAGCCTGAGCAGAGATTGACTGGAGTAATGCAAAACCTCTCCTAGGCTCACCTCCCAATTAAAAAAATAACATAGCCTTCCCCCAGCTTACTTGAAAACCCTTGTACCACAAATATCACTCCCACAAGGGTGCTTTAATGTCATTCACTTGGCAGATATCAAGGTCAGGTATAATGTCTTATTTTGAAAGTGATTTTTCATGGAATTCAGAGCTGAATCGAACCTGAAATACGACTGGCTGTGTGCAACATAAAAAAAAGAAATGACAGACTTTGTTTTGTTTATTATAAGAAATTATGTGACCCTGCTGTACAATGAAAATGATATTAGATATCTCCTCTGAGTTCAATGACATATCAGAAGTAAAACTTTTTGTTATTTATTTGGAACTTATGTATGACCTCTAATATCCTTACTTTCCAGTATAGTGTTCCTACTCTGATAGATTTTATTTTCAGCCACATCTTTTATTTGATTATTAGCAGTGTAGCTCCCTTCTTACATCCTTAGTTGAAAGATTAGATGTAGTGCTTAGCTGCCACCATCATCTGTTCACCACTGAATGATACATCTGCTGTGAATGTTTGTGTATAGCAGGGATTATCTGCAGACTCTATAATGCAGCAGAGGGCTTTGCACATATGTCTGGACTGTGTCATGGTTCTCCTTCCCATTATAGTCAGAAATGTACCAATTAGGTTGAAGCCCCAAGAAAGTTGTCCCTTTTGTTGTTCGTATGATTTCATGCTTATTAATTAGTCACGTAGATGTAATGGAAAAATGTCAAGGGTATTGCTGCGCATTGCTGATGGTGTGCAGAGGAACTATCTCAGAAGCAGTAAAATAACAACAACAAGGGGAAATATGCAGACCTTTCCTCTTAGATTTAATTATGTGACTCGTATACCGCGCGCGCGCGCGTGTGTGTGTGCGCGTGTGTGTGTGTGTGTGCGCGTGTGTGTGTGTGTG
>NW_017309014.1:17080-25022 GCF_000935625.1 Nanorana parkeri
ACTTTTTAGCTCCAAGACTACACTAGAGAAAAATTAAAAAATTAGGAGGCAGCTGTCATGTGTAAGGCGCACACGGAGCTTCTGCGATTTGTACATCCCCGTTTTAATGTACGATTTTGTTTTTATAAATATAAATAAAGGGATGCACAGATACCAGTTTGGTGAGTAGGAGTACTGGTACTTGCAGAGTACTTACACGTACGAGTACTGATAAATTTTTGTTTATTGTCATGAGACAGTTTTTCTAAAACAATACAGACTAATGATTTCAGGACAGTGGTGGAGCACCAGAGCCAGGTCCCAACTGCAACCCCTGCAATACACTGGTCAGCCATAACATAATGACCACTGACAGATATAGATATAAATATTGATTTGATTTGGATTTCTCTTCTGATCATTTACTTTCCATTTTGTTGATCAAAATAAACTATTAACACTCTTATTTCTGAAAGAATGGCCAAGCGTAAAGGTGCCCATACACCTTACGACCATCGCAAGCTTATTAAAAGCTCGTACGATCTGCCCATCTTGGACAAGCAGATCGTACTTGCGATCCTCAAAAGCCCGCCCTGCTGAGGGGCGGGCTTCCGATGACCGCAATGCAGAACAGGCAGTGTGCACGTGCACACAGCGGCCCGTTCCGCAGCTGTCGAACGAGCAGGCAAGAAACCCGCCGACAATCGTACGATTCTCGGCGGGTTTTCGAGCATGCTGGTTCGACAAAAGACGTGCGACCGTACAGTAGAAACGGTCGCACGTCTTCGTTCACACTGCTCGATTCTCGTACGATCGTGGGATTTCCCGCGATTCTCGTACGAGAATCAAGCAGTCTATGGGCACCTTAAGGATTTGAGCAACTTTGACAAGGGCCAAATTGTGATGGCTAAATGACTGGGTCAGAGCAACTCCAAAACTGCAGCTCCTGTGGGATGTTGCTGTTCTGCAGTGGTCAGGACCTACCAAAGTGGTTCAAGGAAGAAAAACTGGTGAACCAGTGACGGGGTCATGGGCGGCCAAGGCTCATTAATGCACATGGGGAGTGCAAGCTGGCTCGTGTAATCCGATTCAATAGAAGAGCTACTGTAGCTCAAATTGCTAAAAAAGTTAATGCTGGTTCTGATAGAAAAGTGTCTGAACACACAGTGCGTAGCAGTTTGTTGCGTATGGTGCTGCGTAGTTGCCAGTTAGGGTGCCCATGCCGACCCGTGTTAACCACCAAAAGTGCCTACAATGGGCACGTGAACATCAGAACTACATCACGGAGCAGTGGAATAAGGTGGCCTGGTCTGACAAATCGCATTTTCTTTTAAAACATGTGGATGATGGGTGCATGAATGCTGCTTACCTGGGAAAGAGATGGCACCAGGATACCATATGGGAAGAAGGCAAGCTGGTGGAGGTAGTGTGTTGTTCTGCTAGGAAACCTTGGGTCCTGCCATTCATGTAGATGTTACTTTGGCACATACCAATTTCCTAAACATTGTTGCTGACCAAGTGAACACCTTAATGGAAACGGTATTCCCTGATGGCAGTGGCCGCTTTCAGTAGTATAATATGCCCTGTCATACTACAAAAATGGTTCAGGAATAGTTTGAGGAACACAAGGAGGAACATGATTCCCCAGATCTCAATCCAATTAAGCATCTGTAAGATGTTCTGTAAAAACAAGTTCGCTACATGGAAGCTCCAAATCGCAACTTACAGAACTTCAAGGAAATGTTACTGACAGCTTGGTGCCAGATACCACAGCATACTTTCAGAGGTCTGGTGGAGCCCATGCCTCGAAGGGGGTTATTTTGCATAATGTATATCTGTGTATACTGTATATGACTGCATCGATGTCTGGGTTTTTTTTTAGATCAACCAATAGTGTTTTAACCTGCTGTAGTACCATTTCTTACCATTGTGGTTCATCAGCCTTGATTTGCCTTATAGCAGACTTTTCTACAGACAATTTTAAATTAATGCTCAAGGATAGATAGATGGAAAGATAGATAAGATAGATAGATAAGATAGATGAATGGGAGGTGCATTTGGCAACTTGTTTTAAAAGGTGAAGGTTCCAGGACAGAGTTTGAACTGTACCTGATACTTGTTCTGGGCCTTGAATTCACTAGGTTATTAAGCTAGAATCAGGATGAGAGCCTTAAAGCCTGCAACTAGAAAAAAAATCAGCAACAGCTACTCCCAGAATTCTTTGCTAACAGGTCCCCTTGAATTTGTGTCTGTGCCAAAATGACATCATTTCTGCATGACTTGCCAAACTGATGATTTAATTGTTTCCTGTGATATACCGCAGTGTACCAGTTTCATGAGCAGATGTGTGTTTTGTGTGCGTGAGGGTGTTGTAAATAAACTATTGTTAGACATGACTAATTGATCAAAGTCTGCATGAGTGGTGTGTGTAATAATCCTCTATTTTCATCATATTTGTTAATATTTGCAGCATGTTTGTTTCCATTTGGAATCTCAGGCAGTAATCACATGGCTATATAACCCTTACACATCTGCCTTATGACAACTCTCAGGCCTGGTTCACACCTGGGCGTTTTACAACTACGCGCTGTAAAACGCTCAACATGTGAAAACCAATAATTGCCTATGGGCATGGTTCCCACCTGGGCGTATTTCAGCGCGTAGGAACGCGATGAAAAACGCCCTACGCCCAAAGAAGTACAGAAGCTTTTTTGGGGTGTATTTTCCGCATGTATCCAAAATGATACAGCCGGATAGCCCTCGGAAACGCGCGTTTGTTGCACGTTTCTTTTACTGCAAACGCTGTATTCCGTACGCCCAGGTGTGAACCCAGCCTAAGGAGGAAAACAAATCCATCAAGCAGATTTAGAAACCTGCACCCATCACCCCTCTTCCTTTTGTGAAGCTGGTGCCTCTTACTGCTCCCTGCTCTAACCCTCTGTATAGGAGATACTGTACTTGTAAGTTTAGCCTAGATTAAAAGTTAATGGAGCACCCTGAGGACGACTTTGCCCTAGGGGCAGTCACATCATACCTACCTAGATCTATGGGCAATTTAAGGCTAGAATCCTGAATCACAAGGTGTTTTTAAGTGCACATGTAGTTTTGTAGCAGTATCATCATGCAAAAAGGTAGGCGCTTAGGGAAGTGCTGCCCTTGTGTTTTTGTTTACTTCATATACTCAAAGCAAAGGTTTTGTGAACAAATCCTGAGTAAGTGGTGTCACGCCCCTGAATTGGTCAAAACAGTAAAATAAAAAGAGAAAGTGGGGCTTTCATGGCACCGAATGACAAGTCCAATATACCACATAATTGCTTCAATTAAAAGATATTGTTTTATTGGATACAAAAAAGGGTGTTTCCATCACCCCTCATACGGTCTTTTGGTGGCCTGGCTTCCATCTCATCGCCTGGGGTTTTTTGACCTTTCCGTTCTGGCTGGTGTTCTGTGTATGCATCCATTGGCTCAGCACTGGATTTCCTCCATTTCCTGATGAAGCGCTAGATGCGCAACACACGTAGAAATCTATCCACTCTCCTGTTTCTGGATAAGGCTACTTATTTACATGAACTTGGACTGGTTTATATCCTTATTTATTACTTTTGATATTGTTTTTTTGTGTAATTTCCTATCATTGATGAGATTGCTTAATCATTGATCAGGTTCTTATGTTTTTTACCAACCATCCTAATCATGTTGTGGTTATGCTATATGCCTAATTCATGGAAATGAGTGGGTTCTGTGGTATTTCTCAATCATGATGTACTTGTTGATGTTAACTATGGCCTTTTTTAACTTTTTTGTATCCAATAAAACAATATCTTTTAACTAAAGCAATTTTGTGGTGTATTGGACTTGTCATTCGGTGCCATCAAAGCCCCACTTTCTCTTTTTCTTTTATTGTTTTGTTTACTTCATACATTAAGGTTTTAGTGTATTCTGAATGGACAATTGTGTTGAGGGAAATACACAGGCTACCATTGCTAAACCCTCATTCCAAAAGTGCAATTTGCTTGGCTACCATACTGACATCTAGCATTTTCAGAAAGAAAGGTCAGCAATGGCATCTGAATCTGCTTCTTAAACCTCTACATTGAAAGCCATATAAAGCAACTGGCACAACAGTATTTCAATGCAAATTCAAAAGTATTTATTTATTAGGCAGCACAGTGGCTATCTACACTATCTACAAGGGGTTTGCATGTTCTCCCTGTGCTTGTGTGGGTTTCCTCCGTGTACTCCAGTTTCCTCCCACACTCCAAAAACATGCTGGAGGGTTAATTAGCTCCTGTCTAAATTGGCCGTTGTATGTATACATGCGTGAGATAGGGACCTTGGATTGTTGAGGGCAGGGACTGATGTGAATGTGCACTGTGTAAAGCGCTGCGTAAAATTGTAGTCGCTATATAAAAATACCAATAAATAATATTTATATGATTTGTGAGGGCTCCTACCATTTCACTTCATGCACAAAATATCTCTATGTTTAGTGTACCAGCTTTCACAATGGAATGAATACATTGGGGGTAATTTGAGATATAACCCACATTTTTACATTGCATTTGAGCTTATGATCTATTATTCTGTTAAAGAACGTCTATAGCAATGGAAGGTTTAATGGCTCTCTTGGATACCCAGGGAATATTTATACCAGTTTTAAAAAAACTCAGTGTTAGGGTTGATAAGAGCCCATTAATAAGAAAGATAAGAATAGACTGCTATATAAGTGAATACTAGTTTCATGCATTGTCAGAAGAGGTGCTCTTAACCTCTGTTTTGGGTGAAGTAGACTGGCTTTAATCTTCTCTAGGACCACTGTCCAGTTCCCAATTCCC
Organism: Nanorana parkeri; assembly: GCF_000935625.1. Taxonomy (NCBI): domain Eukaryota; kingdom Metazoa; phylum Chordata; class Amphibia; order Anura; family Dicroglossidae; genus Nanorana; species Nanorana parkeri. The sequence goes on from NW_017309014.1 coordinate 21,895, forward strand.
TCTAGGGAGGTAATTAAATATGTGAAAGTATGGAGATACTAGTTTGGCTTGGGACAGCAGTAGCTCAGTTAAAAAATGCGAAACTTCTCTGTGTCCCGGACAGCAGAGAAGGCCCAATACTGGGTGTAATTGATCTATAAGTAGACCTTTTCATTTTGTAACATACTGGTGACTTTATGTGGAGCAATATATAGCTTGCATTGTTCTTCTTTTCTTTCAAATTACTTGCTAAGAGTATTTGGAGGTTTGGCCATCTATGGAAGTTAGTCTACACCACCCTTTATACCTAAACTGGATATATGACAATATACAGTGTTGTTAAAGGGATCACTTTGCTAAATAGTTTTCTATTTTTGTTTTTACAGGGCATTGATGAATCAAGCAAAGACAAGTAAGTAAAAAAATGCTATAACAGCAGAATCTAATTGTGCACTTTTTGTACAGCCTGCAATGTAGAAATGTCTTTCTGTTAGACCTAGTCTAGTTGAGATATATATTACTGAACTTTAGCAGTATTTTGAGCATTTGCCATTAACCTATGTACAGTAATATTGTTTACTATTAGGGATGTCCCGATGCCACTTTTTCAGGCCCAAGTACAAGTACATCCCCTCATGTACTTGCAACAGGGTATTTTGGAAGGTATACTATCTGCAATAACAATTAATAAAATGCAGGGAATATAGTACAATTTTTAACACTGTTGGTGTTTTCTAAGTGATTAGATGCTCCTTTCTATTTTGAACCTAAACTGGAAAAGGGCAACATCTAGTTGATTAGTATAGACAACACAGAGGGGTCGTCTTCCTATTACATAAATAAGGACATTTATGTCATGTTTTCTCCATTATGATCAGTCTGTGTACCCCCCTTGAGAGAAACAATTAACATAACCCTTATTTACCACAAGGAGTCAACCATTGTCATGTCCCATTTGTATCACAAGGCTTATATTTATGTATTTTCCTTTGCATTTTGCAGCAGAAACACACAAGAGGCTCTTAATCCAGAGGATGAAGTTGATGAGTTTCTGGCAAGGGCAATAGATGCAAGAAGTATTGACCAGTTGCGAAAAGATCACGTTAAGAAATTTATTCTCACATTCCAGACCCCAGATTTGGAGAAAAAGGTAACATACCTTATAAAATACTTTTTGTAGGCAGGTATGGGTCAATATCTTATAGAATGCAGTAACCAGATATTCTAATTTATGTAGCCAGAAAGCACCATATATTAGAATAGAATAGTATTCTCGTATGAATTTATTATATTTATAAAATTGAGTCATGCAAATATGAAATATTCCATGTGCATTTTACTTATTATTATTATTATTATTAATGTTATAATACAGGATTTATATTGTACCAACAGTTTGCACAGTGATTTACAAAATAAGAAGACATTATAGTTACAATACAACTCAAGACAAGATAGTTAGGAGGGCCCGGTTTGTGAGAGCTTACAATCTAAAAGGGAGGAGCAAGTGATACAAGAGGTGGTAGCTGTGTGAGGTTGAGTTGTTTGAGAAAGTAATAGTTAAGGGTTTAGGTAGAGGTGGGATAGACTTCCGTGAAGAGATGGGTTTTCAGGGATTGGCTAAAGGAAGGCAGAGTAGGAGATAACTGGACAGTTTGTAGTAGGGAGATTTGGAGGATAGAAGAGACTATAGAGAAATCCTTGAGGGCAGCATGGGAGGAGTTGATGAGAGAGATAGAGAGCAGGAGGTCTTAGGAGGAGCAGAGAAGGCAGTTAAGGAAAAACTTTGAGACAAGTGCAAGATATAGCTGGGGACAGAGTTGTGAATGGCTTTGTAAGTGGCTGTTGATATTTTGAATTTTATTCTTTGGGCGATTGGAAGTAGTGATTGGCAAAGAGGGGTTGCAGACACTGAGTGGTTGGTGAGGTGGATGAGGCTGGCAGCAGCATTCATGATAGACTGAAGGGGAGAACAGCTTGTGTTAGGACAATAAGGAGGGAGTTTCAATAGTCAAGACGAGAGATAAGTATTTGAATCAGTATCTTTTTGATTTTATTAGTTAGGAAGGGTGGATTTTGGAGGTGAAGGCGGCAGGATTTGGATAGTGATGAGATGTGGATTTGCAAGGTGAGGTGAGTTTCCTGGATTACACCTAGCACCTTGGCAGGGTGGTAGTTGTGTTATCAATCTAAGTGGAAAAGTTGGGGGAAGCACAGGGGAGGAAGGGAGGAAATATCATGAGCTCAGTTTTTGAAAGATTGAGTTTTAAGAAGTGGTGTGACATCCAGAACGATATGTTAGTTTAATAAATTATGACAAGCAAGGACACAGAAGGGGTGAGCTGTGGAGTGGAGAGATATATTTGTGTGTCATCAGCATAGAGATGGTATTGAAAACCATGCAAGGTTATCAACTGATCAAGGGAGGAGGTGTAGATAGAGAAAAGAAGAGGTTTGAGGACAGAGCATTGAAGGACCCCTACAGTGACACTAAAGGAGCACTTCTATAGATAGTGGGAGAGGCCAAGCGAGTGGATTTTTTTGAGAAGGAGCGGGTGGTCAACTGTGTTAAAAGCAGCAGAAAGTTATAATTGCAAGAGTAGGGAGTAATGGCCATTCGTTTTTTAGCAGTCAGTAAGTCATCATTGAGTTTTTAAAGGGCAATTTCAGTGGATTGTTGTTGGCGAAAGCTAGACTGTAAGGGGTCGAGAAGGTTGATATCAGTGAGGTGGCAGCTTAGGGGGTTGTAGATTAGACGTTCTAGGTGTTTGGAGGTGAATGGGACTAAGGAGATTGTTCATGTTGGTGCATGTTTTAGTGGGGAGGGAAAGATTGAAGGTGTGAGTAAGAGATTGCAGGATAGAGCAAGAGGATGACCAAAGTCGTGGTGAGGGAACAGGGTCCAGGGGCAGTGGGTGGGACAGGTGTCAGAGAAAAGCTTTGCAACCTCCTCCGTAGTGACAGGGTCGAAAGAGGAAAGTAACAAGTGTGGTGCTGGACCTGATATGCTAATTGTTGAAGATAGCTGGACAATGGAGATCTCATCACAAGTTGCATCTATCTTGTTTTTTCAAATGAATAGCAATGTCCTGGGCAGTGAATGAGTTAGTGGGTGGAGGTGGTGGGGGACATAGTAAAGAGTTAAAAGT